>NC_092764.1:10257168-10557422 GCF_047496795.1 Chiloscyllium punctatum | reverse complement strand
TTTCATCACTGCATGCGGCCACGAGGAAGATGGAGAAAATGCTTCAGCCCTCAAAATCTCCCTGATAAAAATGGTCAAAATTCACCTCTACCTTGTGGGAATCTCTTGCCCAGGACCACCCAAACTAGAGTAAAAAACAGCATCTGCTAAGATGCCAATATTTCCAAGATGCTCCAACAGAACAGGATAGAGGGCATTTCGAAGGAGCCTGTGATGACATGAGCAACTCCACTCACCCATCTGTTCAAATCTCACCTGTCCCATTTGTGGCAGGCTACACTGATAACAGCATTAGACAGCTCAGTTACGACATTTCCAGATAGGAAGTATATCATCATCTGACCTCGAGGGACTGCTGAAGAAGTACTGCTGAAGAAGTACTTGTTTAAGTTAAATGAAGTTAGATTTGAACCCTATAACCTTTAATACTTACAGATCAGATTTCTATCACTCAATCAACATTAACACTCTACTGTGATTGGGTGGCCACTCTGCAAAGTATTGACAGAGATGACATACATCTGTAGCCATCTGTCTCTGGAGGATTGAAATCAGAACTGCCATGAGCACCAAGTCACAAACAGATTTACCTCCCTATGTGCCCTAAGAGAGAGATATGATAGGGGTATTTAAGAGACATTTGGATAAGGACATGAGTATGCAAGGAATGGAGGGACATGGCCCAAGGGCAGGCAGAAGGTATTAGTTTAATTTGGCATCATGTTCAGCACAACATCATGGGCCAAATGGTCCATTCCTGTGCTGTTTTTTTATAATGTTCTAAGTTAATCACTTTTGTTCACCTGTTATAAAAACAGGGCGTTGCATTTTATCTCGTAGCAATGATGAGAATGTAGGTTAATCAGGAGACCATATAGCGAAGTGTCCACAAATTTATCCAAATTGTGATGACGGTGTTATTGGTCGCTGCAATTCCAGGGTCTCTGGGAAGGTCATTCTCACTGTTATCACCAATATGAAAGCCTGGTAGACAGGTTCGCTGGGAAAGGTTAACAATAAATGAAGAGGATGCTTGAAATCTGAAACAAAAACATAAATTGTTGGAGAAAGTCTCAGCTACTCTGGCAGCATCAGCAGAGAGTGAAACAGAGTTAACATCTCGAGCCCAGTGACCCTTCTTCATTGAAGACCCTATCTCCCCACAGATGCTGGAAGACCTGCTGAGTTTCTCCAGAAATTTCTGCTGTTGTTTCACTGGGAGAGAGCTGTTTCCACCATTGTTTCTTTCTCCTTTGCGCTCGATGTGATTTTTCATACTATTGATGAGGTCTGCTGCAAGGTTTGGTCCCAGTGCGATGGAAAAAAAAAAGTGTTGGGGCCTCAAAGATTTGATTGTGTGCAGGTAATTCATTGACTCCATTTCAAATCTCTGGAGCAAACTTATATTAAGCAGGGAATAGAGATACGGCATAAAGAAATGAAATATATTTTCCTGTTTCATTTTCTAAATATTGTTGAAAAGTAGTCTCAAGGTGCATTTTTCTAGGGAGTGGTAATTGCAAAGGGCTGATACCTAACTAAGCAGCAATAACACAATATACAGGAGTTAATGCTTCAAAGCCATTCCAATATATTAAATAGATATTGAAATACCAGGAGGAAGTGTTCCAAATACGCAGTAGTTCAGTCAGCAGCTAAAGCAAGGCTGACTGAAAACCAGATATGATGTAGGCCATTTGGCCCATTGCATCTTAACCATGTTGCTCTCCTTCATCACTGCACTGAATTCCCCATTAAGTGCTAGAGAAAGGTGACAACATCCATTTTCTGATGCCTATTCTTTATATAATGAGCATTGTCTGAGTGCAACTCTACACCAGAATCAGTTTTTGATGATTGGGCCTTCCTCAAATCATTCCATAAGACGTAGGAGTGGAAGTAAGGCCATTCGGCCCATCGAGTCTACTCCGCCGTTCAACCATGGCTGATGGGCATTTCAACGCCACTTACCCCCACTCTCCCCATACCCCTTAATTCCTTGTGAGATTAAGAATTTATCAATCTCTGCCTCGAAGACATTCAATGTGCCAGCCTCCACTGCGCTCTGTGACAATGAGTTCCACAGGCAAGTGGGCATTAACTGATGATGTGCAGAGAAATGGTGAGCAGGGATTATGGAGACAAGGCAGGAGATTAACACTACCTAATAGAATTGGAACAGCACAGTGGGCCAAATGGCTCCACCCACTGCACCTTTGCCAGTCTGTAATTAACCCTTTGTTTGCCTTCCAGATGCTGACTGATCGGCTTGCTGGGCATTTTCACTATATCCTGTTTTTCATTTGAAATGAACCCACGTTCAATATTTCTTCTTTAGAGACTTCAAATTCCCAAGTGAGTGCTAATTGCACTGCTGCACAGAACAGGTCGGATCCTGTTGACTTGGCTCCATGGATGCTGGATGTGGTGATTGGAATGAGGTCAGCCAGGTGGACCTCATAGAATATGACTCTGATTGGGACTGTTAAACTGGTCCAATCAGGGAGTCCTGGCTGACGGATATAAGCAGGATAAACAGGGATTCTACTCACTCTAAGAGCCAACTCTGAGCTAGCTGGATTAGTGTTATGCACTATGACCAAAGGGGTGAATTGGTGATGAGGTGGCAGCCTTCATGTTGTTATTTCACTGGCTTTAAGCCCTGCTCCATACCTGGAGCACAAAATTCATATACGATTTTCTTTTAAGTAGAACCCTGCAGGTTAGCAAAAGTCATGAACCTTTTTTAAAAGGAATGTCAAGGGGTTTTCTTGTGAGAGAAGCTTAGCAAGTACTTTTACATTAACCAAGGCTATCAAATAAACAAAATACAATTGTCTGCCAGTCAACACATTGCTGTTTATAGGATTATATTGTGCAGAAAACGGCAGCCCTGCTTCTCTCCAAGAAGCAGTACATTTCAAAATAATTTGCATGATTTTTAAAAATTCTTTTCTCTGTGTTCGTGCTCACATGGAGCAGATTGAATTGACTGAAAGCTGGTACATATGAAAGCTGGTAGAAAAAAATAATAACGTGTATTCTCTGAATGGTGAGAGCTTGCAGAACTCTGAAGTGCAGAGATCTGGGTGTCCTAGCGCATGAATTGCAGAAGATTAGTACATAGGTACAAGTAATCAGCAAACCTAATAGAATGTTATGCTGTACTGCATTGGGGATTGAATGCAAGAGTAGAAAGGTTATGCTTCAGGTATGCAGGGTATTGACAAGATTGCATCTGAAGCATTGATCTTCATACTTACTGAAGGATATCAATGCATTGGAAGCAGTTCTGAGATGGCTTACTAGACTAATATCCACAAGGAGTGATTGCATAACAAGGAAAGTTAAGTAAAGTAGGCTTGTAACCTCTGGAGTTTAGAAAAGTGTGACATGGCGTAATTGAAACAAATAAGACCCTGAGCTGACTTGACCAAGTGCATATTGAAATGATTTGAATTAGAATCACTAGTGAGGAAACAGGTCCTTCATTCCAACAAGTTCACATCAATCCATTACCCTACATTTACCCCGAAATAATAATCTACACTATGGACACTTTAGCATGGCCAATTCACCGAACTTGCACATCTTCGGACTGTGGGAGGAAACCCATGTAGACACGAGGAGAATGTGCAAACTCCAAGTAGATAGTCGCCTGGGGCTGGAATCGAGCTGGAATCCCTGGCACTGTAAAGTATCAGTGCTAACCACTGAGCCACCATACTGCCTACCCCATATCTCCTTTTGCAGGAGAATCTAGAGCAAGAGGTTAAAGCTAAAAAATAAGGAGTTACCCGCTTAAGGTGGAGACAAGGAAACATTTATTTTACCTCAGCAGTTTGTGAATCTTTGGAATTCCCTTACTCAAAAGGATGGCTATCTGGATTCAGAATTGGCTGGCTCACAGAAGGCAGAGAGTGGTTGTAGATGGAAAGTATTCTGCCTGGAGGTCAGTGTTGAGTGCTGTCCCACGGGGCTCTGTTCTTGGTCCTCTGCTCTTTGTAGTTTTTATAAATGACTTGGATGAGGGGTGAGTTAGTAAATTTGCAGATGACACAAAGGTTGTCGTTCATAGTATCGAGGGCTACTGCAGGCTGCAATGTGACATAGACAGGATGCAGAGCTTGGCTGAGAAATGGCACATGGAGTTCAACCTGGAAAAATGCAAAGTGATGCATTTTGGAAGGTTGAACTTGAATGCTGAATATAGGATTAAAGACAGGATTTTTGGCAGTGTGGAGGAACAGAGGGATCTGGGTATGCAAGTACATAGATCCCTCAAAGTTGCCACCCAAGTGGATAGGGTTGTTAAGAAAGCATATGCTGTTTTGGCTTTCATTAACAGGGGGATCGAGTTTAAGAGCCGCGAGGATTTGATGCAGCTCTACAAGTCCCTGGTGAGACCACACTTGGAATGTTGTGTCCAGTTCTGGTCGCCCCACAATAGGAAAGATACAGAGACTTCAGAAAGGGTCCAAAGAAGGTTTACCAGGATGCTGCCTGGACTGGAGGGCTTGCCTCATGAAGAAAAGTTGAATAAGCTCGAACTTCTCTCTCTGGAGAGAAGGAGGAAGAGAGGAGAACTGATCGAGGTGTACAAAATAATGAGAGGAATAGATAGAGTCAATAGCCAAAGTCTTTTCCCCAGGGCAGGATTGACTGGTACGAGGAGTCATAGTTTGAAGATATTAGGAGGAAGGTATAAAGTAGAAGTCAGAGGTAGGTTTTTTATGCAGAGAGTTGTGAATGCGTGGAATGCGTTGCCAGCTGTGGTGGTAGAAGCAGAGTCATTGGGGACATTGAAGCGATTGCTGGACATGCACATGGAGAGCAGTGAGTTGAGGGGGACGTAGGTTAAGTTACTATATTTTACATGAGGATTAAGTCGTGGCACAACATCGTGAGCTTAAGGGCCTGCTCTTTGCTGTACTTTTCTATGTCCTATGTTTTATGTTCTAAAAGGCAGTGAATGTGGAATCTTTAATATTTTCAAACCAGAGGCATACCAATTCTTGATTACCAAGGGGGTATTATCAGGTATATGCAGGAACGTGGAGTTGAGGTTAAAATTGGATCAGCCACGATCTTATTGAATGGTGGAATAGGCTGGAAAGACTGAGGATCTCCTGTTGTTCCCTGTTGATTGCATGGCTGTGGGCTGAGTAGGGACATTGGTACGTCTAGGTGAAGCCGGCGTTAAGAAGTTTTTTTAGAGTCATAGAGTCATAGAGATGTACATCACGGAAACAGACCCTTCGGTCCAACTCATCCATGCTGACCAGATATCCCAACCCAATCTAGTCCCACCTGCCAGCACCTGGCCCATATCCCTCCAAACCCTTCCTATTCATATACCCATCCAAATGCCTCTTAGATGTTGCAATTGTACCAGCCTCCACCACATCCTCTGGCAGCTCATTCCATACACGTACCACCCTCTGCTTGAAAAAGTTGCCCCTTAGGTCTCTTTTATATCTTTCCCCTCTCACCATAAAACTATGCCCTCTAATTCTGGACTCCCCAATCCCAAGGAAAAGACTTTGTCTATTTATCCTATCCATACCCCTCATAATTTTGTAAACCTCTATAAGGTCACCCCTCAGCCTCCGACACTCCAGGGAAAACAGCCCCAGCCTGTTCAGCCTCTCCCGATAGCTCAAGTCCTCCAACCCTGGCAACATCCTTGTCAATCTTTTCTGAACTCTTTCAAGTTTCACAACATCTTTCTGATAGGAAGGAGACCAGAATTGCACACAATATTCCAACAGTGGCCTAACCAATGTCCTGTACAGCCGCAAGATGACCTCCCAACTCCTGTACTCGATACTCTGACCAATAAAGGAAAGCATACCAAACGCCTTCTTCACTATCCTATCTACCTGCGACTCCACTTTCAAGGAGCTATGAACTTGCACTCCGAGGTCTCTTTGTTCAACAACACTTTCTAGGACTTCACCATTAAGTGTATAAATCCCACTAAGATTTGCTTTCCCAAAATGCAGCACCTTGCATTTATCTGAATTAAACTTCTTCTGCCACTTCTCAGCCCATTGGCCCATCTGGTCCAGATCCTGTTGTACTCAAAGGTAACCTTCTTCGCTGTCCACTACACCTCCAATTTTGGTGTCATCTGCAAACTTACTAACTGTACCTCTTATGCTCACATCCAAATCATTTATGTAAATGACAAAAAGTAGTGGACCCAGCACCGAACCTTGTGGCACTCCACTGGTCACAGGCCTCCAGTCTGAAAACCAACCCTCTACCACCACCCTCTGCCTTCTACCTTTGAGCCAGTTCTGTATCCAAATGGTGAGTTCTCCCTATATTCCGTGAGACCTAACCTTGCTCACCAGTCTCCCATGGGGAACCTTGTCGAACACCTTACTGAAGTCCATATGGATCACATCTACTGCCCTGCCTTCATCAATCCTCTTTGTTACTTCTTCAGAAAACGCAATCAAGTTTGTGAGACACAATTTCCCATGCTCAAAGCCATGTTAACTATCCCTAATAAGTCCCTGCCTTTCCAAATGCATGTACATCCTGTCCCTCAGGATTCCTTCCAACAACGTGCCGACCACCAGCATCAAACTCACTGGTCTATAGTTCCCTGGCTTGTCCTTACCACCCTTCTTAAACAGTGGCATCACGTTAGCCAACCTCCAGTCTTCTAGCACCTCACCCTGGACTATCGCTGATACAAATATAATAGTAAGAGGCCAAGCAATCACTTCTCTAGCTTCCCACAGAGTTCTAGGGTACACCAGCTCAGGTTCTGGGGATTTATCCACCTTTATGAGTTTCAAGACATCCAGCTTTTCCTTCTCTGTAATATGGGCATTTTGCAAGGTGTCACCATTTATTTCCCTACAGTCTATATCTTCCATATCCTTTTCCACAGTAAATACTGATGCAAAATACTCATTTAGTATCTCCTCCATTTTCTGCAGCTCCACACAAAGGCCGCCTTGCTGATCTTTGAGGGGACCTATTCTCTCCCTAGTTATCCTTTTGTCCTTAATGCATTTGTAAAAACTCTTTGGATTCTCCTTAACTCTGCTTGCCAAAGCTATCTCATGTCCCCTTTTGTCCTCCTGATTTCTCTCTTAAGTATATTCCTACTTCCTTTATGCGCTTCTAAGGATTCACTCGATCTATCCTGTCTACACCTGACATATGCTTCCTTCTTTTTCTTAACCAAACCCTCAATTTCTTTAGTCATCCAGCATTCCCTCTACCTACCAGCCTTTCCTTTCACCCTAACAGGAATGTACTTTCTCTGGATTTTCATTATCTCACTTCTGAAGGCTTCCCATTTTCCAGACGTCCCTTTACCTGCAAACGTCTGTCCCCAATCAGCTTTTGAAAGTTCTTGCCTAATACCGTCAAAATTAGCCTTTCTCCAATTTAGAACTTCAACTTTTAGATCTGGTCTATCCTTTTCCATCACTATTTTAAATCTTATAGAAGTATGGTCACTGGCCCCAAAGTGCTCCCCCACTGACACCTCAATCACCTGCCCTGCCTTATTTCCTAAGAGTAGGTCAAGTTTTGCACCTTCTCAAGTAGGCACATCCACATATCAGACTACGTCTCTGTGTTTCAGGAACATTTAACAGGAGCCTTCCAGGTCACCTTACAGCACCTAGAACATCACAAAGAATCATGAAAGAATGACCTGAGAGGAATATCAAATCCAAATCCCAGCCAAGGGACGAGGTGTTTGTACTGCCGCCTTTACAAGGTGAACCAGTGAAAGCACAGCTCAATGGTCCATATCGATCAGTCAAAAGGATTGGTGAAGCATGTTAGCTCATTGATGTGACCAATCTCTGGAAACTGAATGAGTTGTGTCACACCAACGCTGATCAAAGCATGAAGTGGATAAGCAAGTACAGGTCTGTTAGTTAGGCAGTGAAATGGAGGACAAAAGAGTCAGTGAATATGACGCAGCAGGAAGCCCTGGAAATTGTCAAACTGCACTATCTAATATCTGTTCTGAGGAAAGGACCCTCAACCCGAAACGTTGACTCTGATTTCTCTTCACAGATTCTGCCAGACCTGCTGAGTTTTTTCAGCAGTTTCTGTTTTTGCTTCCTAATATCCAGTGGACTAACTTCGAACTGTTAGAGATGTTAGATGCCCATGCTTTCATATTCAGCGGCAGAAGATAACAGGTTTTTCACTGAACTTGATGGACTGTGTATGGACAAAGAAAGGTGTCTAACTTTAGCCAGATGTGATGTGGATGGAGAAGAATCCTCTCCAATAAACAACCTTTTTGTTGCGCAGGTCCAGAGAAGCAGTCCAAGGTGAAAGCCAATATATGTTGAAAAATAACCCAATGAACCTCAGTCAAAGGAGCTGGAGTTCCTCAGTCATCTTGGCATCTAAGTTTGATGGTTCAAACAGATTTGGTACCAACTACAGAAAGGTAAATGCAGTCACAAAGACAGACCCCCTACACAATTGTTCACTTGGAAGGTTGTCTTGAGATTGTTGGTAGTGCCAGATCTTTTACCAAAATTGTCATGTGCAAGTTAACATTCCATAAAACTCAAAGCTAAAGAGATCTCAGCATTTATCACATCAGATGATCTTTTTCAGTGTTAGGTGTTGCCATTCTGGTTAAAATAAAACATACTCCAAGAGCTTTTCATCAAGTGATGAACCAAGTTGGAGTGAATATTCCTAATATTGTCATCTCTCTTGATGATATACTGCTATAATTGAGAAACATAAAAGTCAGACTATAACTGGGAATATTATGTAAAACAAATGGGTGTTGTGTTTAGGAAATCACAGTCAGGTGATTGAGTGACAAACCTTGCCAAAAGTGAATGTGCAAAAGCGCGGAATGACCAATGTATGGCATATTAGTAGAGTTGCAAATGCTGCCAAGCACAGCATAAGTATAATCTAAAAGAAAAATCATGAGATTTATGGGCATGCATGAGTTTTATCACATGTTTGAACCAAATTTTAGCACATTAGCTGCTCCACTGTCAATATAGCTCCAAAGCAGAGGTAAGGTAATGTGGTCAGGGGAGTGTCAGGCATCTTATGAAAGAAAAAGCCATTTGATCAATGCACCGGCGTTAGCTGCACTAAATTTAAATCAGCCCTCAAGGTAGCAATTGATGCTAATGATTTGGGAGTGGGTGTAGTTTGGCTGCAAGAAGATGAATCAGGTACAAAGAAGCCAGAAAAATAAATTGACGCCAAAAAAAAATATGCTATTGTAGAAAAGGAAACTGTGACATTTCTATTGGCTCTTAGACTGTTTGAAGTATATGTTGATCACAATTACAAAGAAACGTTGGTATATATTGGCCATTTGTAGAGAAAAAAAACAAAAACACCAGACTGTTTCTATGGTATTCGTTATGAAAGCATAGAGCTAAGTCCCAGTGTGAAGAAAAAAAATAAAGTAATTGCCCATGCTTTGTTAATGTAAACTTGTTTGAATTGTCTAAGTATTAAGAAGGTATTAGAGATAGTAATGCAGGCTACAGTTAAAGAACGAGCCTGTGAATGCATCCTGGTTTTCCTTAGAACCCCTATAGTGTGGAAACAGGCCATTTCACCCAGAAAGACCACACCAACTCTCCGAAGGCCATCCCACCCAGACCGGTCCCTGTATTCCCCACGGCTAACATACCTAACCTACACGTCCCTGGACACTGTTGGCGATTTAGCATGGCCAATCCACCTAACGTGCACAGCTTTAGACTGTAGGAGGAAACCCACACAGACACGGGGGTAATGTGCAGATGCCACACAGACAGTCACCCAAGGCTGGAATCAAACCCAGGCCCCTGACGCTGGGAGGCAGCAGAACTAACCCTGAACCACCGTGCCACATTCCATTAAAGCACATTCAAAAATGGTATTTCACTATTCCAAGGTGGATATATTAAGATGCTTTATATTTCACCTTGCTTGGGGGACTTATGTTATGAAGGATTGTGATAAATACAACAATTTATTTCAAGTTTTGTGGTCATACCTGGAGTGGATCCTTTAAAAGAGGTCATTAAGGTTCACTGTGGATGTTTGAGATTTTGGAACTCTGCTTCCCAGATATCATATGCCTGGGGTTAACTGCTTGCTTTGCTGCCCATTCTGCTGGGGCATGTTTTAAACTGTGACGCGTTTGGAAAGGTTCTTGATGTTTTCTGGTTCAGTTGCAAGGAGACCTGCTCGAACCAGCAGAGTTGGAGAGAAGCCTGTTCACAGCAAATGGCACTGCTGATTGCTTCCATTTCTGAAATGTAAACCCTGTATATCAGTTCAAGGTGAAATCTTTTTATTCTTTCCAAAGCCAGTGACTCAGTCATTAGCATTAACGCCTCACAGTGTCAGGGATCCAGGTTCGACTCCACTGCCAGTTGGCTGTCTGTGTAGAGTTTGCACATTTTCCCCACGTCTGCGTGGGTTTCCTCCGGGTGCTCTGGTTTCTTCCCACAGTTCAAAAGATTTGGAGGGTAGCTGAGTTGGCCATGCTAAATGTCATACAGTGACCAGGGATGAGCAGGCTAGGTGGGTTAGTCTTGGAAAATGCAGGGTTGCAGGGATTGGGTTAGCGAGTGGGTCCGGGTGGGATGCTCCTCTGAGGATTGGTGTGGATTCGGTGGGATGAATGGACCACTTCCACACTGTGGGAATTCTGTGATTCTATGAAAGAGTGATTGAATGAAAATCACAGGATTCTACTTTCTGAGTAGGCTGCATCTGCAAGGCTGGTAAAAACAATGACTGCAGATGCGGGAAAGCAAATACTGGATTAGTGGTGCTGGAAGAGCACTCGTTGGATGCTGCCTGAACTGCTGTGCTCTTCCAGCACCACTAATCCAGTAATCCTGCATCTGCAAGGCTTCAGACACAACTCTGTATGGGTTAGTGACTCAACCAAAGGCAGGCCACAAGAACAACAGAATCTGTCACAGCCAATGGTTTTATTCTCTTGTTTTCTAGAATAATCCATTTGGCAAAGTGTTTTCCTTTATTCAGAAAGTCAATAGAGCCACAGCGACATGGCTGACTCACAAACACCTTTTGAAATGGCCCACCAAGTCACTCAGTCATATCAATCACTACAAAGTCTCAACAAAGAAATGAAACCACCTGGCATCTACCAAGATACCAGAAAAAGAATGATAACAGCAGAAACAGCCCTGTTGACCCTCCTTACTAACATCTGGGGGCTAGTGCCAAAATTGGGACAGCTATCTCACAGACTAGTCAAGCAACAGCCTGGCATAGTCATGCTAACAGAATTATATCTGACAAACAATGTCTCAAACACCATCATCACCATCCCTGGACATGTCCTATCTCACAGGCAGAACAGGCCCAGCAGAAGTGGCAGCAGAGTGGGATACAGTCAAGAGGGAGTTGCCCTGGGACTTCTCAACATTGACTCCCAAATCGAGTCGTGAATGGTAGTGGATAATTAAACAACTCACTGGAGAAGGAGGAGGATCCACAAACATCCCCATCCTTAATGATGAAAGAGCCCAGTGCATCGGTGCAAAAGATAAGGCTGAAGCATTTGCAGCAATCTTCAGCCAGAATTTGATTCACATCACGTGATATTAAGAAACAGTCAAAAGTGCTGGATACTGCAAAAGGCCATGGGTCCTGACAACATTTCAGCAGTCATACTGAAGATTTGTGCTCCAGACCTTGCTGCTCTCTTAGCCAAGATCTTGAGTTCAGTTACAACACTGTCATCTACCTAACATTTCCCAGTTATGCCTTGTGCACAAAAAGCAGAACAAATCCAGCCCAGTCAATTACCACCCCATCAGTCTACTGTTGGTCATTAGTATAGTGGTGGAATGTACCATCATCAATGCTATCAAGCAGCACCTGCTCAGCAATAACCTGTTCAGTGATGCCCAGTTTGGATTCCGCCAGGGCCACTCAGCTCCTAACCTCAATACAATCTTGGTTCAAACGTGGACAAAAGAACTGAATTCCAGAGGGGAGGGGAGAGTGACAGCTCCTGCTATCAAGGGACATTCAACCAAGTGTGACATCAAGGAACCGTAGCAGAACTGGGATCAGTGGATATTGAGGACAACTTTCTGCTGGTTGGAGTCACATCAGAAGAAGGTCATGGTTGATGAGATGAGGCATCTGAGCTCCAGGCCATCTCTGTAGGAGTTCCGCAGGGTCGTGCCCTCAGTCCAACCACCTCCAGCTGCTTCGTCAATGACCTTCCCTCCATCAGAAGGTCAGAAATGGGATGTTTACTGATGATTAGACAATATTCAGCAAATTCGCGACTCTTTAGATACTGAAGAAATCCATGTACATCAAGGTATAGACAATGCTTGATATAGGAATAGTGTTGTTAAACTTGAAAGGGTTCAGAAAAGAATCATAAAGATGTTGCCAAGATTGAGTGTGAGGGGGGTGGGATTGAGCTACAGTAAGCTGGGGCTGTTCCCCCTGCCCTTGTAGAGGTTTATAAAATCATGAGGGGCATGGATATCCTGAATAGCCAAGGTCTTTTTCTAGGGTAGGGGAATCCAGAACTAGAAGGCATAGGTTTAAGGTGAAAGGGAAAGACTTAAACAGACCTGAGGGGCAACCTTTCACACAGAGGTTGGTGTGTGTATGGGACAGGCTGCCAGAGGAGGTGGTGGAAGCTGCTACCACATTTATATTTAAAAGCCTTCTGGAGGGATATATGAATAGAAAGGATTTAGAGGGATTTTGGCCAAACACTGGCAAATGGGAATGGATCATTTTTGGACATCTGGGTCAGCAGGTAAAGTTGGTCTGGAAGACAGTTTCCATGCTGTATAACTCTATGATTCTATAAGTGGCAAGTAACATTTGTGTCACACAAATGTCATGCAATGACCATCTCCAGTAAGGGACAATCTAACTACCGCTCCTTCACATTCAGTGCATTACCATCACCCAACTCTCAAAATCCTGGAGTTATCATTAACCAGAAAACTCAACTGGATTAGCCACATAAACAAAGTGGCTACAAGACCTGGTCAGAGGCTGGGAATGCTGTGGTGAGTAATTCACCTCCTGACCACCCAAATTCTGTCCACAATGTGCCACTCAGGAGTGTGATGGAATATTCCACACTTGCTTGGATGAATGCAGCTCCAACAATACTCAAGAAGCTTGACACCATCCAGGACAAAGCAGCCTGCTTGAGTGGCACCGCATCCACTGCCTCCACCTCTGATGCTCAGTGGCAGCATTGTGTAAATATCTACATGACGTAGAAATTCACAACAGACCCTGAGACAGCACCTTCCAAACACATGACCACTTCCAACAAGAAGGACAAGGGCAACAGATGCATGAGAACATCACAACCTGCAAGTTCCCTTCTCAGCCACTCACCGTCCTGACTTGAATTATATTGCTGTTCCTTTAGTGTCGCTTGGTCAACATCATGATATTCCCTTTCTAATCGCATTGTAGGTCTACCCCCATACTGCACACGGACTGCAGTGGTTCAAGAAGGTAGCTCACCACCACCTTCTCAAGAGCACCTAGTGACAGGCAATAAATGCTGACCCATGAACAAATACAACAAAAACTACTACAGAGAATTTGTTTTTCTCCTGAAGTGTATTTGTGTATATATTTTCAGATATTTATAAGGATAAATATTTATTTTTGTATCTACCAAATACATTTGCGAACTAATTATTGCACCTCTATTGAATGCATTCTAGTTTGATAATAAACCCATAATTATCTTTGTTAAGCAACCTGGTTGATAGATATTTATTTGAAAAATTAATAGAAATAATGGACTGGATATTTCAATGGCTAGATGATAGTTTCTGCAGGCATTCACAGGAATAGTGCATCAGGACCTTGCAGAAACCCCTCTGTAGCAGACTCTGAGAGAGTTGCCCAAAAAATTGCTGGACAACTCCCTTGTGCTTAAAACCCTCCAGAAATTTCCATTTACACCAAAGAATTCAGAAGGTTTGGCTGTAGCTCATACACAGAAAATGTTGGACTATTAAAAACCTACTCTAATTTCCACATAACTTATCTCACACACACCCTCATCTACAACTCCCCCTGACCCTTTATGCCAATTTAAACTTGACTTGACACCAACTCACCATCCCAGGACTCGGCACCTCTTCCCCTGCCATACATAACAGCCCTCTCCATTAGTGAGCTAACAGCCCCTCTCCTCAGTTCCAGCCCATGGCCCAGCCCAGATATTCATCCGCATTCCCCCCTCCCGGGACGCAACATGCAGCTTTCTTAAAAATCACTCAACACCAGGTTATAGTCCAACAGGTTTAAATGGAAGCACGAGTTTTTGGAGCGCCACTCCTTCATCACCTGATGAAAGAGCAGCGCTCTGAAAGCTAGTGCTTCCAATTAAACCTGTTGGACTATAACCTAGTGTTGTGTTATTTTTAACTTTGTGCCACCACAGTCCAATTCCAGCATCTCCAAATCATGCAGCTTTCTTTGCATCCTCAGTGTATCTTCCAAGTGATGTTCAACATGGAGGAGTATTGATTCATCACCCGAGGGAGGGAAGTAGGTGGTAATCATCAGGAACTTTGAGATGTTGTTCTCACGGAATTTGGCATTTTGAACATCTGTTTAGTTTCACCATTATATTAATTACAAGGGAGTAGAGTTCAGGTTGTTGGTGATAGTTTTGCGTACCCTACAGGTCAACAACAACCTAAAAACTGCCAAGCTAACTCATGCAGAGTTTGCTATGTCAACTGGGAAGGGAGTAGAGGCAACTTTACCCAGAATATCCCTAATGCAAATGCCAGCTTGTACAGGTCAGGCCAACTTTACAAAACTGTTCAGGTTTGAAGGTGCCCACACTCACATAGAAATCACAGTACTCCCAGCACAATCTCCACAACCCTCCACCTCAAACCCCGATAACCACTCCCATTGCTTTTTCAATATCTTAATGACAACTCTAGCACTGGGCATAGAAAGATGCCCAGAGCCCATGAAATAACTCCACAGAGGCATGTATCCCATCACCAATTCACCTGTTATTTACACAGTTAAAAATCACACGACACCAGGTTATAGCCCAATAGGTTTATTTGGAAAGCACTAGCTTTCAAAGCACTGCTTCTTCAACAGGTGGTTGTGGAGCAGGACCATAAGACACAAAATTTATCGCAAAAGGTTACAGTGTCATGCGGCCGAAATATATTAAACAACTGTCGATTAAGTCTTTCACCTTTTAGAATGGTTTTGCTAGTTTCAGTAAATCCCAGAATTCCTTTTAAGTTACTTATCAAGGTAACTTCAGGTTTTCTAACAAAATGTGTCATCTTAGCTCATCCAATGCATTAAAGGTGTGGGGTTAAAGTATGTCTGTGTCCCCAGCTTGAGTCAGACTGGTTCTATTTATAAAGTGAGATTTACAGAATCTTACATGGGTTGACTGTAGGTTGACTGCGCTTTTCCAGCAACACATTATCAGCTCTGATCTACAGCATCTGCAGTCCTCACTTTCTCCTTGAAAAGAAGGTAGGATCAGGCACAAGATGTGTTTAAAATTGTTAATGATGCAGTATCAGACATGATTTGAAGATGTCAGTGTTAAAAATCACACAACACCAGGTTATAGTCCAACAGGTGTAATTGGAAACACTAGCTGTCAGCGCGCTGCTCCTTCATCAGGTGGCTGCACAATCACCTGATGAAGGAACAGCGATCCGAAAGCTAGTGCTTCCAATTAAACCTGTTGGCATATAACTTGGCTTTGTGTGATTTTTAACAGTATCAGGCAGATAGTCTGTACGTCAGGACTAGATAAGGCACATCTAAGGATTGTGAAGGAAATTCTTTTTTAGATTACTTACAGTGTGGAACCAGGCCCTTTGGCCCAACAAGTCCACACCGACCTCCCGAAGCGCACCCACCCAGACCCATTCTCCTACATATAACACTACGGGCAATTTAGCATGGCCAATTCACCTGACCTGCACATTTTGGAACTGTGGGAGGAAATCAGAGCACCCGGAGGAAACCCACACAGACACAGGGAGAATGTGCAAACTCCACACAGTCAGTCGCCTGAGGCGGGAATTGAACCCGGGTCTCTGGCGCTGTGAGGCAGCAGTGCTAACCACTGTGCCACCGTGCTGCTATAATTTGCTATAATTTTATGGTCTTCCTTTGGTTCAGAAGTGGTGCCAGAGGATTTGAATGTTACAAAATTGACACTCTTTTTCAAACAAGCCCTGCAACTATTAGCCAGTCTTCAGTCTTCATCAAGTTTAAGCAGCAATAACTTGGGTCAACGTTAATATTTATTTGGGCAAATGTGGGCTAAGAAAAGATAGTGTCAATTTGTGAAGGGTAAGTTATATATAATTAGCATGACTAAGTGTTTTGATGAAGTAACAGAGAACTTTGACAAGGCCTATGCTGATGATGGCTGAAGAGATGGGGAACTTCAGTTACTGGGGGTCAAAGTTTAAGGATAAAGGGTAAACCTTTCAGGAGTGAGAGGATGAGAAATTTCTTCACCAGGAAAGTAGTGACCATCTGGAATTGACTGCCACAGAAAGTGTTTGAGGCCAAAACATATGTTTTCAAGAAGGAGGTAAATTGTGGCGAAAGGAATCAATTGTATGGGGGAGAATGGGTTAGGGTATTGAGCTCAATGATCAGCCATGATCCTATTGAATGGCAGAGCAGGCTCAAAAGACCAAATAGCCTAATCCTCCCTTCTATCTTCTACGCTTTACTGTTGAAATGTTAGATGTTCAGAATCATCTCCTTGAAGAAGAGAAAGTTGAGAAGAATTTTGGCAGCAATGAGCAATGTTTAAGATCATGAGGGGCCTGGACTAAGTAGATCATGACCAATCATTTCCATTGTTGGAGGGATAAAGAAGCAGAAAGCACATGTAGCTGGCAAAAGACACAATGGAATGTGAGAAGAAACCGTTTCGCACAGTGAGTGGATTAGATCTGGAGTGCAGTACCAGAGAGTATGGTGGAGGTAGATTCAATCCAGACTTCAACAGAGAGTTTGATTATTTTCTGAAAGGAAAAGTGCCAAGGCTGCAGAGTAATAATGATAATTATATGGAAGACACTGAAGACAGGACGGTCTCCTTCTGAGCTGTAACCATCTCCCAATTTTGCGAGAAAAGGTAGGACTGGAAAATAGACGCTTGCTGGCAATTATTGTCTATTCCTCACTGTCACTTAGTATGTGGTAGTAATCACTTCCTTGACTTCCTGAAATCTGTCTATGACAGAGAGAGCATTCCATAAGTCTATTGCAGAAACAGCGATATAGGTTCAAGTGTCTTGGTGTGAGGGCTGTCACTTTCACCTCCTTCATATTATATTGTTCTATTTCTACTTTAGCTGAGCTCCAAACACTCATGATACTGGCTGAGACCTTTGTGTATTTGAGTCCCACACTGAATTGAGATCAGGATCTCAGGATAGTCCAAAACTCATTGGAGTTATAGACGTCTACAGCGCAGCTAAAAACTTTCAGCATCTGTGTTGCCAAAGGAGTCTTTCTTGAAGTATCAACATTATTGTGATGAAGGAAACATTGCTGCCAATCTGGGCAGCCTCTGAGGCCAGAAACAGGAAAGTGGTGACAATTGAAGGATGAATATTGCTCAGGACACCAGGGAGATCTCTCCTGCCCTTCTTGAAAACATTAAATGCCTTGGCACATTTGATTTTACGAAAGGAACTTTATAAGTTTGATTTGCTGCTGAAGTGCCATTAGTATTTTTTATTCACCATTGGAAATAGTCTGAGTTTAAAGGTGACACTTTCTGACAGTGCAAGGTTGTCAGAACTAGATCTTGTAGATTCACAGAATCCCCACAGTGAAGCAGACCATTCAGTCCATCATGTCCACAACACCCCTCCAAAGAGCTTCCCACATTGACCCCCCACCCCCCCCCACCCCCTCCCCAATGCTATAACTCTGAATTTCCCATGGCTAATTCACCTATGTTGCACATCCCTGAACACTAAGGTCAATGCAGTATGGCTAATTCATCAAGCCTACACATCTTTGGACTGTGGAAGGAAACCAGAGCACCGAGATAAAACCTCGACAGACACAGGGAGAACATGCAAACTCCACACAGTCAGTTGCCTGAGGCTGGAATTGAACCCAGATATCTGGTAGTGTGAGACAGCAATGCTAATCACTGAGCCACCATGCCATCCTTTGAAGTTGTGTTATGCAAGGAGTAGAGGGATAAGGACAAAGTGCAGGCAGAAGGGATTGGTTTAATTTGGTGTTATGTTCAGCACAGCATTGTGGGCTGAAGGGCCCGTTCCTGTACTGTACAGTTCTATTTCTATATTCTAAGTAGCTGGAGTAGGATTTGAACTGACAATCTGAGGGCCCTGCATAAGAATGCTGCTAATTGAGGTATTGCTGATAGGACATCAGCATATATATAGCGGTTGGGTTATGAGAACTTCGTTCCAACCAGTGCAAAGTAAATATGTTCACAGAGCATTTAAGAAAAGAGTGATGTCACAATGCACATTTTATTAAATAAAGACAGTGCCCTATTGACATTGATTCCCTTTCTGCGTGTTGAATTTTTTCTCCCCCCAGTTGGACTATCTCTGCTTAAGCAGTGAATGCAGCTTCAGAACTGGCAGCATGGAGGTTGAGTGGGAGTGAGCTGAATCAACATCAATGGATGTGTAGTCATTAGCGTTCAGATGTCTTATTATTTCAACTGTATGTGTTAACGCCGTTCCCTTTCATCACTGACACTTTTCAAACTGCTTGCCACAATAACTTCTTCTAGACTAAAACTGACAATGAATTGAATTTCATGTCCTGAAACAGGGGAAGTTTTCTCAGTTCTCTCACACATTCTCTCACACCTGTCCATACTGACACAATGGATTCGTCTATTACCTCCAGTCTCCATTTTCTATCTTCACTTATGGTTGTTGTATTTTATCAGCATTGGCTTTGACATTCCACCTCTGAGCAATTTTCTTTATTGTTGATGTTCCTCCTTCCTGTAGGATGGAGGGAAAGCAGCATCTCCTTGTGCTGCAGCCTCATAACATGTACTCCCTCAAAGGATCTCATGCTACAACTGTACAGGACATTGGTTAGGCCACATTTGCATCACCGCATACAATTCTGGTTGCCCTGCCATAGGAAAGGCGTTATTAAACTGGAAAAGATGCAAAAACTATTTTCAAGGATGTTACCGAGACTGGAAGGCTTGAGTTGTAAGCAGAAGTTGGCTGCGGTATTTCTCCCTGGAGCGCGGAGGTTGAGGGGTGACCTTATAGAGGTTTATAAAATTATGAGAGGCATAGCCAAGGTCTTTTCCCCAGGGTAGGGAGTTCAAAATGATAGGTCATAGGTTTTAGGTGAGAGGAGATAGATTTAAAAGGGACCTGAGGGGCAACATTTTCACGCAGAGGGTGGTGTGTACATAGAGTGAGCTGTCAGAGAAAATAGTAGATGCGGGTATAACAACAACATTTGAAAGACATTTGGTCAGGTACATGATTGGGCAAGACTTAGAGGGATGTGGCCCAAGCACATGGAAATGGGAGCAGTTCAGCTTCGGGAAACCTGATCAGTTTGGACGAGTTGGTTGAAGGGACAGTTTCCATGCTGTGTGACTCCATGACTCTAGAAGTCTATGATTCTAGTATAATAACTTTCCTCCTTTCACTTGCAAGCTTTGAACAACAATGCCACTTCCTATCCAGTTTTTATGTCTCTTTTCAACTTTGATGATGTCTCAAATAATGATGCAAAGACTGTTTCCCAAGACCTAGATCATAAGAAATAGGGGCAAGAGTAGGCTATTTGGTCCCTCAAACTTGCACTACCAATCAATATGATCATGGCTGATCTGTCATTCCTCACATCCACCTTTTATCCCTTTCTCCATAACTCTTGATTCCCATCCTGGCCAAGAAGCTGCCAATCTAAGCCTTCGGCTTTTTGGGAGGTTGGGGGGAGCGGAACTGGGGAATGGGGTGGTGATGATGGTGTTGGATGGTTGGGGTGGGGAGAGACATTGACCCAGAATGAGTGGCAGGCCATTGATGACTGAAATGAGGAGGACATTCTTCTCTGAAAAGGTGGCATATCTTTGGAATCTTCACAACTGAGATGAATAGATTTCTACATATTGACAATGTGAAACAATAAAGAAACATGCAGAAAGTCCATGTTTCAGTACTAGATCAGTCATGAATGGCAAATTGGACTCAAAGGTATGAATGACCTGCTCCTGTTACTATTCCTTGTACAGGTACACTATCCGTTATCCAAAATCATTAGACTACATTACAGTGTGGAAACAGGCCCTTCAGCCCAACAAGTCCACACCGACCTGCCGAAGCGCAACCCACCCATACATTTATCCCTTATTTAACACTACGGGCAATTTAGCATGGCCAATTCACCTGACCTGCACATCTTTGGACTGTGGGAGGAAACCAGAGCACCCGGAGGAAACCCACGCAGACACGGGGAGAACATGCAAACTCCACACAGTCAGTCACCTGAGGCGGGAATTGAACCCGGGTCTCTGGCGCTGTGAGGCAATAGTGCTAACCACTGTGCCATCGTGCCGCCCACAAGATCCAAAATCCAAATTTTTTTTTCATGGAGTGTGGGGTGTCATTTTGGCATGTGAACAGATGACCCAACTCCACACCCACTTCAACCACGTCACTCAGATGCGATGTGGCGGCGTGGCCCAGCACGGGCAGGCGTTAATTGTGTCTCAGCGCTCGTACTATTCACACGTGCGTCTGCTGTTAGGTCATTTATTTATATTTCACGGTGAAAATGTCATTTATTCTGAAGTCCAAAAATATTCCAATTTCCAAGAAACAACTGGCCCCAATAATTTCGGATAAAAGGTTGTGTACCTGTAGCAACTTATTCACTTCACTCCTACTGCTGAGTCAGTACTAACTTGCTCACAGCTTAGGCTCCAAAATCAATCTGGAGGTTTCACCAAACTGTTGACTGACATACAATAAAGCAGAGCTATTGTAAAATACATTCTATTGAAGCCTTTTCTCTGTTTCTTCAAACACTCAACCCATTCCTCAATAATAAAAATTATCCCTCACAGTAGGTCAGATCATTGAGTAATGGAATTGGGAGGCCATTTCGCAGCTGTACAGGACATTGGTTAGGCCAGTCTTGGAATATTACATGCATTTCTGATCTCCCTCCTATTGAAAGGATGTTGTGAAACTTGAAAGGGTTCAGAAAAGACTTGCAAAGATGTTGCCAGGGTTAGAGGATTTGAGCTATAGGGAGAGGCTGAATAGGCTAGGGCTGTTTTCCTTGGAGCTTCGGAGGCTGAGGGGTGACCTTATAGAGATTTATCTGAGGGGCATGGATAGGATAAACAGACAAGGTCTTTTCCCTAGGTTGGGGGCATACAGAACTAGAGGGCATGGGTTTAGGGTGAGAGGGGAAAGATATAAAACGGACCTAAGGAGCAACTTTTTCACACATAGGGTGGTGCATGTATGGAATGAGATGTCAGAGGAATTGGTGGAGGCTGGTACAATTACAGCTTTTAAAAGGCACCTGGATAGGGATATGAATAGGCAGGGTTGAGATTAATGTGGGCCAAGTGCTAGCAAATGGGATTAGATTGGGTTAGGATATCTGGTTGGCATGGACGAGTTGGACCGAATGGTCTGTCTCCATGCTGTACATCTCTATGACTCTAATAGCCCAGATTTGTTGAAATGTATGTCATAAATACCTAGTTAGATGATTTCATTCACAATTAGCTTGAAAGGCTTTGCCCTATTGGAAATACCAATTATAATGGTTCAACAAGGTAAATTGGTACATTTTGGAATTTAGTGCATGATGAGATAAGAAAAATCTCCCCAATCAATAAGATTTAAGGAAGACTTTGAGAGAAAATGATGAAAAATGATGACAGAGTCACATCAGGCACCGAGGGGAATAAAGCTAGGGAGAAATAAATTAGCTTGGGGCAAAAAAAGAGAGACAGAAAAGTAGAATTACGAAGTTAAATTTGAAAACTCTGTAACAACAATTTACTCTCTGGAGGAATGAGACTCCACAGTTTCAATTGTTCCCTTTCTTATGCTTCAGAAATTGAGCACAGATACAAAAATAACATGTCTGCAAGTAAGCAATGGAGAGCAGAATATAGTCAAAATTAAGGATATTCCAAACAGCTATAATGGTATCACATTCTTTCAAATGATACTGATGAGTGATCAACCTGTACAGGATGAAAATTCCACATAACGTTCTCTGCGGATGAATTTTCAATGGAGGAAAAGATACTTGGCTGGAAACATCTTGGTTCTGTTTATAGTAGCTTCGAGGGAAGTAAATTATATTTTAATTGACATAAAAATGGTCGCCAAAAAACGTAAGGGAGCTTCCAAGTTTCAGCGCAATTGCACTGGTGCCCCCAACTAAAACTGATCTGGTTATCACTTCGGAAGAAGAGTGAAATGAGCAGAATCTATGGGATTGCAGGATGGTGGAAGGGATAGAAAGCAAAACTTTCAGCTCCAGGCAATAGCAATCAGTGGCAAAGAAACAACAAAGAACAAAGAAAATTTACAGCCCAGGAACAGGCCCTTCGGCCCTCCAAGCCTGAGCTGATCCAAATGTACTGTCTAAACCTGTCGGTCAATTCCTAAGCATCTGTATCCCTCTGTTCCCCACCTATTCACGCATTTATCCAGATGCATCTTAAATGAATCTACCGTGCCGGCCTCTACCACCTCTGCTGGCAACGCGTTCCAGACACCCACCACCCTCTGTGTGAAGTACTTGCCACTTGTATCCTCCTTACACTTTCCACATCTCACCTTGAAAGCATGACCTCTCGTTATTGAATCCCTCACCCTGGGAAAAAGCTTGTCTCTAACCACCCTGTCTATACCCTTCATGATTTTGTAAACCTCAATCAGGTGCCCCCCTCAATCTCCTTTATTCTAATGAAAATAAACCTAACCTACTCAACCTTTCTTCATAGCTAGTACCTTCCATACCAGGCAACATCCTCATAAACCTTCTCTGCACCCTCTCCAAATCATCCACATCCTTTTGGTAATGTGGCGACCAGAACTGTACACATTATTTTAAATGCAGCCGAACCATTGTCTTGTACAATTGGTTCTGCAAGCTCATCTCACTTATCAGTGCCCAGAAAGTTGATTTTATGATCAATCATTTTCTCTTGTTTTGTCTTATGCTTGTTTCCTGAATCTAAATCCCATTCTTCAAACTCAGTTCAATTCTCACGTGATCCAACATTTCCTTCATTCCACCAATATTAATGATTCTTTTAAATAAATAAAAGCAAATTACTGTGGATGCTGGAATCTGAAACCAAAAGAGAAAATGCTGAAAAATCTCAGCAGGTCTGGCAGCATCTGTGAGGAGAGGAAAGAGCTGACGTTTCAAGTCTAACTGACCCTTTGTCAAAGCTTTGAACAACGGTCAGTTAGACTCGAAACATCAGCTCTTTTCTCTCCTTACAGATGCTGCCAGACCTGCTGAGATTTTCCAGCATTTTCTCTTTTGGTTAATAATTCTTTTGTCTAGCCCTTAACGATGTCTGCAGGTAATACTTTTTAGTCCACTTTCTTTTCCCCAGCAGTCCCAAAAACCAAAGTTATGGGATTCCCTTTTCTCATTCCTGTTTGGCAGTTATGCATTTATCAAGGCATGGAATAAATGGTAAAAATATTTACCTTCCAACTTTCCAACAGTTTTCTACTCCTTGCAGATTGTGAGCAATGACAGCAGGGAGTTGAGCAAATCAAGCATGCCACTGTGATGTCTGGGACATTTCAAGAGATGAGCAAAAAAGAATGTAATCATGGTAGAGGCCAATATCGTTAGGGAGCTGAACATTATTCTCTGCAATTCACAACATGAGTATAAAGCTTGTGTTACCTACCTGTTGACAGGTTTATTTCTTGTCCAGAGGGAAAGGAGAAATGATACTTGGAAACCAGGATACTGGTCATTCTGAAGCTCCATTGTGTGGTATACAAGTTGAGTTAAACCAATATGTTTCATTTGTCAATTTTATGGGTTTTCCCCTCTAGGTAGAATGAAACAGAAAGTTGGAGAGAGGATGGAAGGGCCAACTTCCATGACAGATATGGGTTCGAGACAACTACAAAGATAGCAGTAAGAATAAGACTTTGCTTTTGTTTTATGAGCAGCTAGGAACTAAATTAAAAAGGAGAACTATTTATTGGAGAACTAAAAATCATTGCCTAGCTATCTGATCCACAATAAATGGATATCAAGTGAATAAGATCAGAGAGTTGAACCAGCTCAAAGATCAGTGTATAAGGAGCTTTATTTTTGATTCATAAGGCACTAGCACAAATATTGGAAAAAAGAGGAAATTGTGTCATCAGGACAGCCTTTAACTGAACCATGCTGGGCCCAGTCTATTGGTCAATCATAGAGTTCAGGCTTTCAACTAAATTATGAGAGAGGAGTCCTATGACAGCGGTTTTGGAGGACGTTAAAGAGAAAAGACAAAGCCACAGTGCAGGCAGTGGTGTAGTGAGGAGAACCAGAGTGTGACAAAAGGGACAAATATACAAACATAAGGTAATACTAGAAAATAAGGCATGAAAAGTATTAAGAAGAAAGAATTTGATACTCTTTATCCAAATTATGCAGCATTCATAACCCTTGGATAAATTGATAGTACAAGTGGAGGAAAATGGGCATCATGTTTTAGCCATTACAGAGACATAGCCTCAAAGTGACATGGTTGGGAACTCAAAATCATTTGACATGTTGGAAGGACTGGAAGAAAGAGAAAAGAAAGGAGGCGGCACTATTAATAAAAAGATAAATCTGGTACAGTCATGAGTAATGATCTTAATTCAAAATTTCAAAATATAGAATTGGTTCAAAATGAATGAAGTTATTTGGAGAAGTGGTCTACAGCATTCCCTCCCACCAAACACTGCCCACACCGTTGAACAGAGTATAAATCAAGAAATAATGGGTTTGTAAAAATGAAACCGCAGTAATTACAGGAGATTTTAACCTTCATATAAACTGAACATGCCAAATTCACAACTGCAACCTTTGTGGAGCATAGTTGTGACAGTGTCTTAGAACAATATGCGAAGCCAACCAGAAATCAGGGGAATTCGGATCTGGTAATGTATAATGTGGGTCTGTTTCCATGCTGTACATTTCTATGACTCTGTTGACTCTATAATTACCTTCGAGTAATGGGCCCTCTAGGTAAGAGTGATCATAATATGATATAATTTCATATTCAGTTTGGGGGTGAGCAATCTGGGTCTAAGCAAAGTGTCATAACCTTAAATAAAGGCAAATGTATGTGTCTGAAATCAACGCTGTACGAAATAAATTGTGAATGCTAACTAAAAGATGAGAAGGTCGAGAAACAGCAGCAGACACTTAAGGAGAAATTTCATGATGCTCAATAAATAATCATTCTATTGAGAACAATTTAAAGATGATCAGAAGCACTCACAATCTATTGGTGAAAGAAGGAACTTAAGAATGTTATCAACTTGAAATCAATAATGTGAAAATTGTAAAGTTTAGCAACAGGCAGAAGATTGGAAACTGTTCAGAAATCTGCAAATTAGAAAAGCTAAAGAAAATGAAGAGAAACTGAGTTGTGAGAAAATTAGCAAGAGCTATGAAAACCAATGGTGAACATTTCTACAAATATATAAAAAGAGTAACAAAAGTGAGTCTTTCTCTACATTTAAGTAATATTTATCTTTTCTATTGTTTCTGTGAAAGTGGACAACCTCACAATTTCCCACATTTTAATCCATCTGACAAATGTTTGTTGAATCACTTCATAACACTATCGGCAATATATGTTACCTTCTGAATTTGCTTCCTTTTTCTACTGTTCTATAATCAACATCAGTGTCTTCATCTAAGTCATTAATATCGATCTAAACATTGAAAGGCTCAATACTGATCCTTGTAGTCCTCAATAAGTTACTCCTTCTAATGACCCAATTAACCCAAAAGCCTATTTTCTGTTGGCTAGGCAATCCTCGATCCATCCCAACACATTGCCCCCCAAAAGTAATACACTTTCTTCTATTGCAAGAACTTTTATGTGCAACCTTAAGAAGTGCCTTTTGGAAATCCAAAAGCATGATATCTCCTGTTTCCTCTTTATCTGTGCTGTTTGTCACATCCTCAAAGAACTATAATAAGTCTATCCAACGTGCTTTCATGTCAACATAACTGTATTGCCTCAAAATGTCCAATGACCACCTCCTTATTTGTTCATTATAGAATTTTGCCAAGGACAAACGTTGAACCAACTAGGGCAAAGTGTTCTACTTAGATTCCCTCCTCTCTTGAATAATGTATTAAGTGTGTTGCTTTCCAATCCACACAGACCTTTCCAAAATCGAACTTAAGAATGTTATCAACTTGAAATCAATAATGTGAAAATTGTAAAGTTTAGCAACAGGCAGAAGATTGGAAATGTTGGAAAACGACAATAATTGCACACACTATCTTTGCAGCCACTTAATTTAGGTACATTGGAGTCAGGCTATCAAGATCAACTGACTTGTCAGCCTTTAGTCCTACTCGTTTTCTTAGCATTTATATTTGCATGATTGTAATTATTTTTGAGTTTCTCTTCTCCTTTCCCCCTACTTTTCTATTGTTCTTTAGAGGCTTTTTTTGTGTCTGAATGGTGGACCAGATATGCAGGCCATCTCACATTTCTTATGACCAGATGACTTTAGAAGTCTGCAAATCCAGGATGCAAGGAAATAATGTGGGAGATATGGAGCTTCAGAAATGGGAGACGCTAAGGTAGAGTATAAGAATAGACAATAATGTTTGCATTTCTGTAGCAACTTTCATGAACTCAATACACACAAAAAGTGCTTTCATGTATAGACAATTCTGTAAACATTGTGTGTTTTAGGAACCACTGTTGAAATTTAGAAAATATGACAATCATAGAGTCATTCTCATGGAAACAGACCCTCCGATCCACCTCAACCATGCAAACCAAGTTTCCCAAACTAAACTAGTCTGATTTGCCTGTGTTTGGCCCAAATCCTACTAAATCTTTCCGTTTCATGGAGAAAGAGAGGTCTGCAGATGCTGGAAATCAGAGTCGAGAGCTGGAAAAGCACGGCAGGTCAGGCAGCATCCAAGGAGCAGGAGAATCGACGTTTCAGGCCAGATCCTGATGAGGGGCTCAGCCCAGCAGCGTCAATTCTCTTTCCTATTCATGTAACTGTCCAAAATGTCATTTAAATGTTGGAACTGTACCTGCATCTGTCACTTCCTCTAACAGTACATTCCACATACAAGCTATCCTCTGTATGAAAAAGTCGCCCCTTGGGTCCTTTTTAAAGCTTTCTCTCTCACCTTAAAATGATGTTCTTTAGTTATGAACTCCCCCACGTGAGGGATAAGATCTCAAAACATTCTGACAGTTAGCAGTGTGATAATGATCACATTAGCAGTTTCAGTCATATTAGTTGAGAAATTAATATTGACCAGGATGCTGGGCAGATTTTCTCCCTCTTAAAAGAACGTTATGGTGTGATTTTCATCTATCCACCTCTCAATTTCACATCTCATCTTAAAGATGACACCTGTGCCCATCAGTACTGCACAGAAATTGTCAGCTCTGATATCGCACTTAAGGTCCCTGAAGTGAAGTCTGAACACATAACTCAAAGGCAAGTGTGCTAACCAGTTAAACCATGACTGACATTAGGATCTAGAGTAATCAGAATACATAAGGAACAAACTGAATTGGAGCCGACAATAAAAATAAAAGAGTGATGTATTATTGTAAATCTCTGATGACAATTTTTAAATGGTTGCTCTGTACATAATCAAAGTATTACTTGTGGAAAGTAAAATCCCCACAGAAATCACTTCTGAAATTCTCCAGGAAAGAAGTGATGAAGTATTGTTTTAATCTTGCATGAAGTAATTTATCAGATTCAAATGAAAAAGAAGATCCGTAAATCATTGGCACTGTGAGACTTCCCAAAGCTAGCTTTGAAAGATCGGAGAGCTGAGACTTACTGGAGACTGCTACTTTATACGCACTTGTCAAAAATAAAAATGTCACTTCAGACCTCAGCCTCTGTGAAAATTACAGTGAAAGGTTGGGTTCAACACAGTTTGGTTTTCATCTTGCTTTACTATGGACCTCTCAACGGTGACATTTGGATAACTACAGAGGGTGTTCACGTAATACAGCTGAATTCTGCGCACAAGAGAAAAATCAGTCTATATAGTATCACCTAATACAACAATCCTATCTGGCTAATCTCCTCCTTGGAGAGACCTAATTGTGTCACAGAAAATATCACTCCAGTCACAAATGAAAGAAATTGTCAATCATGAAAAGTTTGATTTTGTTTTTACATTGCTACTCCCTGCTGTCTTTGCTTCCTTTGTGACGGTTATGAATACCTTTCGTGAAATAAAGCTTATGCTGACCCGAAAATGTAATGCATCCTTCAGTCAGAAGCAGAATGTAGTCATTGATACTGGACAGTCATGTCACAAGAAATAGCAGAAAGGAAGCATTACAGGGGCTGAAGTTGTGAGATTAAACATAGTGAGCACAGGTTTAAGACAGATAAGCCCATGAAGACCTGGCTAGACCAGAAATATCTCCTTTTCTTTCTTGAGGCTGGTCTTGTCAAGCTCTATCAGTGTTATTCCTTCCTTCCCTAAGAGACATTCTTACTGGCATGATTCCTGAAGAAGATATACATGTATCTGCTTTCCTGCAGACTTACAATGTGCCTTTCTATTCGACGAAGTGAGGGATAGCATTTCTGTGCAAAAGGCCCACTATTTCGCTGATTGCAAGTGACAAGAATAATAATTGTGTGGCATGGCCTCAGGTAGTGATGGTGAGGGAGGACACCGAGTAGAGGACTAGACAGTCTTTCCTCCGTGGCAGGCTACGGGTGGAGTGAGAGGCCATGTGGAGAAAGAGCAACGGAGACAAAAGAGATCTTGACCAAGATTGCATCCACAGATTGACTCCATTGTTTTTCTAGTTTTTTGTCTTAATTTTGCCAAATGTTTATAAAGACCCAATGCCAATGTGATACTGAACTCCCCCTTCATGTGCTAAATTCCACCTTAAAGTCAGAAGGTCAAAATCTGAAAGCATCAATATAAGATGGTCACCAAGGAATCAAGGAGAGGACTCATGAGGAATATCTTCACCTGGAGTGTGCTAAAAATGTGAAATTTTCTGCCAGAAAGAATAGTTAAGGCAAATAATAGAAGTTCAATAAGCCCATAATATTGAATGGAATATTATGTTTGGTTGAGATGAGATGAAGCTGGCTGAGTGGCACCTGAACTCTGGTGTAGACTGGCTGGGGAAATGGTCTGCTTTTGTGATGTATATATGCGGTCTAAACCTGTGCACATAGAACTATTCTCTGCTAACATCTCCAACATCTAAATCAGGCTGAAGAAGTAATTTCTAATTTTATTGCTATTTGTCCTATTTAATGCGATCAGCACCTCCACTGCATAATAGCTTTGCAATGTTGACTCAAATAATCTATAAATTGCTGCTTTTTAAAATTTATTTCCTATATTCATAAAACACGGAGATCCTATCTGATGTGGTAATCTAGAATATGTGTTGGCTTTCTCAAGTCCACTGTAAATGCAGAGGTAGCTGTGGAGTTATATCTTGACTAGGAAGCTTTAGAATCACAGCATGTCCTTTGTTCCCTCCTGTACTGTTACATGTGTCATTGATTGTATAATAACCCTGCCAAGTTGCGTTTTACTGGCTGCTTAATATCACTAAAAACTTACTCTACCTTCCTTTATCAGTGTAGCCCTTCAGTAGCTGCACAGCAAAGCAAAACGTTTCTTTCGTATCTTCAATAAAGTTGCCTCCTTTTCTGAAGCAGCTGAAAAATACCAGGGTATCATTTTCTTCATTCTAATATTCCATTCTCCACCGTTTCATCCTAGTATTTCAACTTTCTTCACAATCCAGGTTAGCATCTGTGCTGTATCTGAGTTTGCTCCCACACCTCTACACTCAATCTTACTGCCTGCTTGTCACTTACCCTTAACTGCAGTTACGTTATTTACTTTAATAATTAGATTAGATTAGATTCCCTACAGTATGGAAACAGGCCCTTCAGCCCAACAAGTCCACAGCAACCATCCGAAGCGGAACACACCTCGACCTATTCCCCTACCCTATTATTCTACATTTCCCCTGACTAATGTGCCTAACCTCCACAGCCCTGAACACTGTGGGCAATTTAGCTGATTTCCTATGGTAGTACATGCTACGTTGTTCACCTGCTCTGGTAAAAAATGTTTTTCTATTGACACTGCATGCTATTCTGGTGCGCCTGCTATAGGGAGGATGTTGTGAAACTTGGAAAAGTTCAGAAAAGAATTACCGGGTTAGAGGGCTTGAGCTATAGGGAGAGGCTGAATAGGCTGGGGCTGTTTTCACTGGAGTGTCAGAGACTGAGAAGTGACCTTATAAAAGTTATAGACTCATGAGGGGCATGGTTAGGGTGAATAGTTAAGGTCTTTTCCATGAGGTTGGGGAGTCCAAAACTAGAGGCTGTAGGTTTAAGGTGAGAGCGAAAAAGTTAAAATTGACGGAAAGGGCAGTTTTTTTTCACGCAGAGGGTGGTGCATGTATGGAATAAGCTCCCAAGGGAAGTGGTAGAGGCTGGTACAATTACAATACTTAAAAGACATCTGGATGGGCATCGGAATAGGAAGGGTTTAGAGGGGCATGAGTCCAATGCTGGCAAATGTGACTAGATGAGTTTAGGATATCTGGTCGGCATGGACGAGTTGGATCGAAGGGTCCGTTTCTGTGCTGTATATCTATATGACTCTGAATCTGAGCGTGAAATCTGACAAGTGCAGCAGAAACTCAGCAGAAACAAAATTAATTCATATTTTGACTCCAATATTACCACACGTTCTGAAGGAGTCATATCAGACTTGAAATGCGAACTCTTTCTTTCTCCAGAGATGCTGCCAGACCAGCTGAGTTTCTCCAGCACTTTCTGTTAATTTACTAATTTCATCCATTGCTTGCTTACTTCATTGTTGAGCCTATACTGACTGGTGGTTCCATCTCAGTTAAACAATCCAGTGAAACTTGGGACAACTTTGGCCCAGTTCGACACTGAAGATTGCTCCTGTCACCTGAGTGTGTGGAGCTTTGTTTAGAGTTAGTGGCACTTGATACGCTGTACTTTATGCCACAAAATGCAAATTCATTACTTCTGTAAAGAAAACTAAACTGCAAAGCAAACATAATTTATATCACAAGTACAGGAATAAACTTAGAGGAGATAAATATTCATTCGTACACACGCACACCTGGCAAATAAGATGGATGTACTTACTGCTGTAATCTGAACATTAGATGCAATGTAGTTACTTCATTTTGATGTTGTATTAATTGTGATGGTGGTAACACAATAGATGGAACTAACCCTCTCCAACTGTGGACAGAAAGCCACCTCAGTGAGTTACAGCAGTTCTGTTGCCCAGAGAGTAACCAAGTGTATTTACTTTAATGTTTACCTGTTGTCCTGAAATTCAGCAAGATACGAAAACAAAATTTATTAATGATTTAATTAATGGTTCTGGAGCTAACAAACGTGTAACCTACCTCGAACAAGAGAAAACAAAGTTATTCATGCGTTGCAAAATGCAGAGTTCACTGTCAATTTATGCTGGCTTGTTTTTGGACCCAATGGCATCTTCCAATTGTTAAGAGCTTAAACAAACACAGAGAGTGCTGGAGAAACTCAGCAGGTCTGGCAGCATCTGTGGAGACAGAAGCAGAGTTAATGTCCCCAGTCTGGTGTGGCTTCTTCAAAAAACCCTGTAGAACCATTCTGAAGAAGGGTCAGACTCGAAATGTTAACTCTGCGTCTTTCTCTCTCCACAGATGCTGCCAGACCTGTTGAGTTTCTCCAGCATTCTTTGTGCTTGTTTCAGATTTCCAGCATGTGTAGCATGTTGTTTTCATTATTAGGAACTTGCCAGATTTGTATATTACATTTGTTGCAGAAATTGGAGCGGCTGATTAATAAATTATGGTCATTTTTGAAGATGTAATAATTATTCATTGTATATGCAAGGGTTAACTGCTTTGGACCGGACCAGGAAGAGCTGAAATTCTTGACTACCACTCTTGCAGGTAGTTAATTGTTTATCTATTGTTGAACGTATTTTCTTTTCTGTCTCTTTCTTTTCCTTATTATTCATCTTCACTCTTTATTCCTCTTTCTAAATCTGATTTGACTCCAACACACTCCTTTCCACTCTATTCTTTAATTATTTCTTTCTACAATCTTTCATTCTCACAGAGGTGAACATTGGTTTCAGAGTTTACCAAGGCCCCAGATGCCCTGCTCACAACTCAACACTTGCAGCAACATACAGTCCACAATGTTTTTGAAACAAAAAGGTGAGGGAGAAGATAATCTATCGAATGAAGAACATCACTTCATCAAGATTGATGGTCTTGCATTCATTAAACTAATTTTATAAACTTACCCGACCAACGAGGATAGGCTCAGGACCGGAAAACTCTTCCAGCACAAACATTTGATTCCAGACCCAGCCTCTCTTGGCACGACTGAGAGCACCAGGGTCACCGTCCAGTCCATTCAATGTTAAGATACTTTCTTCCTGCAAACTCTGTGGAGGGTCCAGTGTGATTGACTGCACTAAAGGAAGCACACTAATCCATGCCAGCATCAACCGAGTCCAGATATCCATTAGCATTGTTCCCAGTCTCACACCCATGATCCTGTTGCTTTCCAAAATGGTTTCAGAGGGATTGGAGTAGGAGGGTGACAGCAATGGGACGTCAAATCAGCACGCACGTGACAAGAAACTGAAGCAATCCTCAGCAAATGTTCCTTATGTCTGTGCTCTTCTGCAGTTCAAAGTCACAAAGCCTGTCATGTGGTAAATCAGTCTTTCTCGCACGGTGCTTTTGGTGTGTCTACAGGATACTGAGCGTAAACAACAGAGATGCCTTTAATCTATCAGTCGAGTTCATGGCTTGCTCATTCATGAGAATGCTCTAGAAACATAATAAGAGAGAATTATTAGTTTACTTCTCTGCTTCTGTAACATAATCTTTACCATTTCACATCTTTAAGGAGCATTTTGTTTCAAAGAATGAGGCCATTCAGCCAATTACAGCAGTACCATCTCTTTGAAAGAGCTATCCAATTAGTCACACATTCTGTCCCTGGAGCCCTGCAATTTCTTTTTTCCTTTTGCAACTACTGATCCAATTCCCTGGCGAGAGTAACTATTGAATCTGCTGCCCTTTCCGGCAGTGCATTCGAGACCACAACAACTTTCTTCATGAGAAAAGGTGACTCCCGTTCCTTTTTAAATAGTTGCAAATGTACAGTGACATCAGTTTCCTTACAGATAGTCTGTAATCTAACTGAAGATAATTACTTGCCAGCTCCCAGTGAAACTGATACACACCTCCGAATAAGTGCCGAGCAAATTTCATACAACGTAAACCCTTTGCCAAATAATTGTCTTAGAATGGCTTACCTAATCTGATTGATGGTCATACTGAGCCATGGCTCTACAACATCTTGGTTCATGCGCATTATGATATGAGAAAGGGAGTGAATTGTGGAGGTTAAAAGATTTTGTGATGACTGCCAAATGTTTTATAAAATCTATCCACTGTGAGGCAATGCCAGCATTATTGCCAACGATAATAAATGTCGTTGACAGTTTGGGAGTGATTCACCTTCAACAGAGGACAAAGTAACCTTTACCATTGTGCGGTGAAGGTTACTTTGTCTTCATGGTTTGTTACAAATAAGCAGCATCTGAGGTCAATTTAGAATCCAATATATTGCTCTGGGTCTAGAGTCACGCCTGGGGCAGATTGAGCAGATTTCCCTCCTGAAAGGATATGTTTAAGCCAGTTTTATTTTTAGGACAATCTGCCATTTACATGGATACCATTACCATTATCAGCAGTTTAATTTTAAATCCAGACTTTTTAATTTAATTAAGATCCCCAGCTGTGATTCTGGGACCCAAACCCTGGGCGGTAGGGTAGCTCAGTGGTTAGCACTGCTGCCTCACAGTGCCAGGGACCCAGGTTCAATTGTCTGATTGTCTGTGTGGAGTTTGCACATTCTCCCCATGTCTGCGTAGGTTTGCTCTGGTTTCCTCCCACAAGCCAATGATGTGTAAGTTAGGTGAATTGGCCAAGCGAAATTGCCCACAGTGTTAGGTGCATTAGTCAGCGGTAAATATAGAATAGGGGAATGGGTCTGAGTGGATTACTCTTCAGAGGTTCGGTGCGGACTTGTTGGGCCAAAGGGCCTGTTTCCATACTGTAGGGATTCTAGATTAGATTAGAAAAACTTACATGTCGTGATCATTGGCACGGTGGGTCAGTGATTAGCCCTGCTACCTCCAGGGGGGTCCGGGTTCGATTCCACCATGGGCAAATGTTTGCGTGGAATTTGCACCTTCTCCCTGTGTCTGCGTGAGTTTCTTTCGGGTGCTCCAGTTTCCTCCCATAGTCCAAAGATGAGCAGGTTAGGTGGATTGGCCATGCTAAATTGCCCATAGTATTCAGGGATGTAGAGGTTGGGTGAATAAGCCACAGTAAATGCAGGGTTACAGGAATAGGGTAGGGAAGTGGGTACAGGTGAGAATACTCTTCAGTGGGTTGGTGTGGACACAATGGGCTGAATGGCCTGCTTCCATACCATAGGGATTCTATCACTGACTGAGTAAAATAAATACTTCATTCCAGTGACCAACCTGAGATCCTCTCCAAATGTTTCACCATGCTTACCAATATTTAAGAGTTGATGATCAGAATCAGGGAAACCAAATGAAGATTTCCCCCTTCAGATGTTCACCAATTTGTAACAAATTTCTACTTTTGCCTAGAGAGAGATCATTAATTCAGCACACAGCAAGGATCAAAGGCGACCTTTTCTGATTTGCATGACTCAATACCGCATTCACTCATCCATCGGTCCAAATGAGCACCAAATGAGCAAGCCCACAATTTATTGACAGAGCTCATCACTTATAACTTATGATTTGATAACATATTATTGAAGATATATGACACAGCTTCAATAAAGGAAACATCAGATTAGAGTTAAAAGTTTGCTTAAATGTGGCACATTTAAGGTGTATCATGATGGAGAGAGAGAGTAAGAGAGATACAAACATTTAAGGAAGGAGTCGTAAAGCAGAAGACAGAGGAAGCTAAAGACGGGGACATCAATGACAAAGCACTGGAAATCAGGGATATGCTAAAGGTCAGAATTGGAGGTGAACAGCTGCCACTGAAGGTTGTAGAACTGGAGGAAGTTTTAGAGATGGGAAAGGATCATATTACATAACAAAACCTGACAACTTGGAAAATCTAGGTATTGCAAGACTGTAAACTATTAGATTTCTACAAGTTCACTGGCGCTAAGGATATAATATACAAACATAACTTTTCCATAAAATCACGATTTCTCCAAGCAAGTCCTCAACGTGTGAAGGGATTAAATGTATGATTTCAGTAAAAGGGTTAAGAAATCTTCATTCATTCCAAGGGTACAGACAATCAATGTAGGTACAGATTCTCATCCACTACCCTGCATCTCAGGTCAGATATTTCTTTTCTTTCCAAGAGAGAAGCATTAATTTCAAAACATAGTCTGTAGCTTTAGGAGCTTAAGCTGTTTACATGCTTGGTAATATTTCGTCAGCAGATCAGTGGCTTCATTTCAGCAAGATGTGGGACCTAAGAAAATCTCAATGAGATTATCGCTGCAAAAAGACACAGTTTGTTGAAACTATATCATCTTGCACCATTTCACAAGAATGCTAATATGGGAAGGAAAACATTTATATTACATGACAGGGGAATGTTGATGAGTTGACAAGTGGACTCTAATTAGTAGCAGCATTTCCATAGAGAATGTAGCAGTTAATGATTGACAGTTCACAACCAGGTTTTGCTTAGATTTCATACTCGATGGATTGATTCTGACTAGTCATAGCATTGCGTTGAGAAATAAACTAGTAAATGCGTGTTACCCTATTTGTTGAGTGAAACAGGTGCAATATGCATGTTCTTCCTATATGCAAATCACAGCGTCCTGTGTATTAATATACATAGCTTTCTGCGCCAGTTGATAATCTTCGAGTGGTTCCCTGTGTAATTCTTCCCACACTCAGGATTATTCAGAATTGCTGCCCAGTTACACAACCACATCCAATACTGAACATTGTGCTGTGGGTTTTGCAAGCACTGGTTGGTTGGGTGTGGTCAACAGCCTGCTTGTTTCAAACAGCTGAAGTGGTATGATACAGTCCCACAAACTTTGGGGCATGCAGTTTAATTGCATTTCTCATTTGTGGGATAGGCAGGAACTCTCTTTGGCTTGGTGGCACTATCTTTTCAATGGCAAAAAAACCACCAGTGTTGCTCCTGCAAAGTACCAGTATGAAACAGTGAGCTTCACCTGTTGCTGAAATGTTTGAGATGTGTTACATTTCCATGGTCTTCTGAAGTAAACTATGGGTTTTTCAGGAACAACGCTGCAGCTGTCAATCATTAACTGCTCTATGAGCAAAGGCAAAGCCTCAGAGTCCACTTGCCCAATCAGTCCTCTCATTCAGTAGAAATGTCGGTTTTCCCCTTTACTCGTACTTTTGCTAAATGTCCTGAGGGGCACAAGGTGAAAGGCTTCAATAAATTTTCCTTTCTTCAGCAATACTCAAATTTTGCTACTACCAAATAACTATTTGAGAAAAGATAATTGTTTAGAATATGGGCGGCACGGTGGCGCAGTGGTTCGCACTGCTGCCTCACAGCGCCGGAGACCCGGGTTCAATTCCTGCCTCAGGCGACTGACTGTGTGGAGTTTGCACATTCTCCCCGTGTCTGCGTGGGTTTCCTCCGGGTGCTCCGGTTTCCTCCCACAGTGCAAAGATGTGCAGGTTAGGTGAATTGGCCATGCTAAATTGCCCGTAGTGTTAGGTAAGGGGTAGATGTAGATGTAGGGGTGTGGGTGGGTTGCGCTTCGGCGGGGCGGTGTGGACTTGTTGGGCCGAAGGGCCTGTTTCCACACTGTAAGTAATCTAATCTAATCAATGTCTGCTGGAAACTCAACAGGTTTGCTCATGCCACACATTGCCTCAAAGTTCAGTCACATCATCACAAACGTAAAATCTTCCATGAATTCAGGTAGCGTAATAGAATGCAATCATTCCTCTTTTTTTCTGTACACTAATTTTTTTTAAGAGCAGGAACATGTGCTGCTTTATTACAACCAGTAATTTTATCAACACCGCTCAGCATGATTAATAAATTTATCTACGACTCCTTCTGTAATCACCTGATATCAAATAATTGGAAGTTACTCCAAAAGAAGACTGTGTAAAAAATGTAACAATTTTATTTGCGTATACAAGGCACTTATATAAAGTAAATATCTTTTGTTATGGAAATCATTTAAATTGTATCAAATGTGGGCACTGCAGTTCGGGACAGAAATGTAACTTGGACACTTTTCCAAGACCAGCAGATATCAGTGGAATCTTGCAATTTTGACCCAGCAACTTAAGTAACTGAATATTAAGAAGACAATTTGCAGCATAAATAAAGCATTTAATAATCTATAATTCCCCTTAATTTGCAACTTATCGCTATCCAGATGGAAATTCACTATACTCATGACAAATGCACAAAATTGGAGTATGCTATTCCGATATCAAGAGAGGTCTCAGCAGACATTTTGTCTGATTTGTCACAAATGTCATTGATGCCACTTAGACCCCACGCAATTCTACCCAGAGACTTATTTTATTGTAAGGGAACCAAGGGATATTGGGAAAGTGTTGACGTCAAATATCAATTGTAATCTTACTGAAAGATAAAGCACATTTGAAAGCCAAATGGCCTTTTCCTCCTCCTATTTCATAGGTTGTTCAGTTCTAATAGAGGGGAAAGTGAATTTATCCATTAAGATAGTGTTAACATGAAATTTATGTCTGCAGGATTTTCATCCAAGAGCTGTTGGGAGCTGAAAAGCTTCCCAGTGTGTACTTATAATCTGATGATCGAACAGCATTTTTACTGGTCAGCTCAACTGCATGTGCCACAACATTTTAATCTCTATGATGCATCACATCTTTAATACTGAAACATTTTATTTGACACTGCAATCTATCTGCTGTAGTTTAAATGACACTGCTTTTGGGAAAGGACTGCAGAGTGCATTTTAGTCAAAGTTGTTTGAGTAGGTTAAGTTGAAACTCCAAAGTAAATTAAGCCTGATGGCCAACTACACCTCCACTTCTGAACTGAAGCCCTAGCAGGTATTGCCATTTTAAAACCTATTGCAGAAAACAACCAGTAGTTTAATGAATCATTATTAGCTCATAAAACATCACGTCAACTGTGAAACTCTGGTGAGAGTGATTATTATAAGAACAACAGAAATAGATGACGGAGGAGGCATTTTGGTTTTTCATACCTGCTCCACCATTCAACAAAAGCATGGTAGATTTTTAACATCAATTCCACCTCTAACGATATCACTTTGATTCCTCTCGTGCCTAAAATTATATGAATGTCTTGAATATAGTCAATGGCTGAGCATCTATCGATTGCTTAGACAGAGAATGATAAAGACTCACAATCCTCAAAGAGAAGAAATTCCCGATGGTCGCAGCCCTAAATAGCTGGCCTCTTATTCTGGGACATTAATACAGTGTGTTAGACTCTATAGCCTGGCGAGATAGTTTCTCAGCACCTATCCTGGTAAACCTCTGAATAACGTTTTAAATTCCATAAATGTCAATCTAATGCCAGGGATATTGATGGGATCAGTTGCAAGTCCACTGGAAAGTGATTTCAGTCAGGACATAAACTATTGTCCCACTTGATCAAGCTGCTCCTCCTGTGAGTTAAGTCAAGATCATCCTCAGTTCAGTCCTTTGAAGGCAACAAATGTGAAACAGCAGTCATATTGCATTGCCATCCACAACAGCAAAGAGCTGGAATGCTAGTCATTTTTAAAATGCAATTAGGATTTTTGAGAGACTAGATTTGGATGATTGCAAGGAGAACGTAATGTTCTCCAAACATACAAGGGAACTTCTAACATTTAGCCAAAGTACTACAACAGCCATGCAGAACCATGGACTGACATTTGTTCCAAATTGCAGCTGGAGTCTGAGACGACATGAAGTTTCAGATCCTGGAGTCAGCCAGTTTTCTGCCACAGGCTATGATTTTGCTGTTTGCATCCGACTAGGCCATTCCAAATAATTGCCTAAAAGAAGCTGGGGAGTGGTCGACAACAATTTTTTTTTATCATGTTACAAGGTTTTGCAATCTGTAACACATTGTCTAAAAGGGTGATGGAAGCAATGCTAACATACAGAATGGCATTGAATATATATATACATCGAGAGGAACAGGGCTGAGGGAAGGTAGTACTAATTGTATAGGACTTCAAAGATCCAGCACAAACATTTGGAGCTGGATGGCTTCCTTATGTGTTGTATGATTCTACAAATAACTGCGAGAAAGGAGCCCACTCTATCTATTTTCCGTCAGGGCTTGTATTTTCACAAGAGAATGCTGGAAGTACATTGACAAAGTTATGTTTTACAGAGTATTTATTGCTGAGCTAGACTGCACCATAAAATGTAACTGGATAAGCAATGGCCAGACCTACTCCATAACCGGACTGCAAGACTGTATTAAGAAAATAACTGACAGCTAGTGTTACCCAGAATAATGTATGTTTGTTAGTTTCTAAATCATTATTGAAGGCTATCCACTTGGAAAAACTATCTGCCATGATAAATCTCATTGTTCTTCTCCGGTGATGAAATTTAAAGAGCATTGGGTGAGGTTTTAAGGAAATCTTTGTACCTGTGTTCGGAAATATAGTTCCTCTGCTATTGTTCTCTCATGGATTAATAAGAGTGAACACAGGTGGGGGGAGAGTGTAACGTGGGTGAACATTCCATTAACCTTCACTGCTCAGTAAGCAGCAATTCTGCACCACCGAGTGTCATAAGAGATCCTTTGCTGTTCATTCTTTTGACAGAATAGTTCCTTATTAAAGAGGCACAGACAATCGTTTCTGGGGCCAGCAGCGAAAAGGCAGAATGGCGTGTTGCCTCCCTGGTGCAAGGATCAAGGATGTCTCAGAGAGGGTTCAGCATGTTCTCAAGGGGGAGAGGGCCCCTATAACTTTGACCTAACGACATAAGAAGAAAAAAGGATGAGCTTACGAAGAGAGAATATAGAATGTTTAAAAAGGAATTTACAAAGGAGGGCCTCGAGAGTAGTAATATCTGGATTACTCCCGGTGTTATGAGCTAATGAGGGTAGGAATAAGAGGATACAGCAGGTGAGTACACGGCTGAGGAGCTGGTGCAGGGGAGAAGGATTCTTATTTTTGGATCATTGAAATCTCTTCTGGGGTAGAAGTGACCTGTAAAAGAAGGATAGATTGCACCTGAATTGGAAGGGGACTAATATACTGGCGGGGAGATTTGTTAGAGCTCCTTGGGAGGATTTAAACTAGTAAGGTTGGGGAGGGTGGGACCCAGGGACGTGGTGAGGAAAGGGATCAATCTGAGACTGATACAGTTGAGAAAAGAAGAGAGTCAAACAGTCAGGGCAGGCAAGAACAAAACAGAGAACCAGGTAGGACTGATAAATTAAACTGTATTTATTTCAATGCAAAGGGCCGAACAGGGAAGGCAAATGAACTCAGGGCATGGTTAGGAACATGGGACTGGGATATCATAGCAATTACAGAAACATGGCTCAAGGATGGACAGGACTGGCAGCTTAATGCTCCAGGATACAAATGCTGCAGGAAGGACAGAAAGGGAGGCAAGAGAAGAGGGGAGTGGTGGTTTTGATAACAGACAGCATTACAGCTGTACTGAGGGAGGATGTTCCAGGAAATATATCCAGGGAGGTTATTTGGGTGGAACTGAGAAATAAAAAAGGGAAGATCACCTTATTGGGATTGTATTATAGACTCCCTAACAGTCAGCAGGAAATTGAGAAACAAATTTGTTAGGAGATCTCAGCTATCTGTGGGAGGGGATTTTAACTTTCCAAACATAGACTGGGACTGCCATAGTGTTAAAGGTTTAGATGGAGAGGAATTTGTTAAGTGTGTACAAGAAAATTTTCTGATTCAGGATGTGGATGGACCAACTCATGGGAAATAAGGCAGGGCAGGTGACTGAGGTGTCAGTGGAGGAGCATTTTGGGGCCAGCAACTATAATTCTATTAGTTTTTAAAACGTTATGGAAAAGAACAGACCAGATCTAAAAGTTGAACTTTTAAATTGGAGAAAGGCTAATTTTGACGGTATTAGGCAAGAACTTTCAAAAGCTGATTGGGGACAGATGTTCGCAGATAAAGGGACGGCTGGAAAATGGGAAGCCTTCAGAAATAAGATAACAAGAGTTAAGAAACAGAAGGAAGCATATGCCCAGGTATAGACAGGACAGATCGAGTGAATCCTTAGAAGAGTATAAAGGCAGTAGGAGTATACTTAAGAGGGAAATCAGGAGGGCAAAAAGGGGACATGAGATAGTTTTGGCAAACAGAGCTAAGGAAAATCCAAAGGGTTTTTACAAATGCATTAAGGACAAAAGAGTCACTAGGGAGAGATTAGGGCCCCTCAAAGATCAGCAAGGCAGCCTTTGTGTGGAGCTGCAGGAGATGGAGGGGATACGAAATGAGTATTTGCATCAGTGTTTACTGTGGAGAAGGATATGGAAGATAAAGAATATGAGAAAATAGCTGGTGACATCTTGAAAAATGTCCATATTACAGAGGAGGAAGTGCTGGTTGTCTTGAAATGCATAAAAGTGGATAAATCCCCAGGACCTGATCAGGTGTATCCTAGAACTGTGGGCAAAGCTAGGGAAGTGATTGCTGGGCCTCTTGCTGAGATATTTGTAACGTTAATAGTCACAGGTGAGGTGCCGGAAGACTGGAGGTTAGCTAATATGGTGCCACTCTTTAAGAAATGTGGTAAGGACGAACCAGGGAATTATAGACCGGTGAGCTGACGTCAGTGGTGGGCAAGTTGTTGGAGGGAATCCTGAGGGACAGGTTATACATGCATTTGAAAAGGCAAGAACTGATTAGAGATAGTCAACATGGCTTTGTGCATGGGAAATCATGCTGCACAAACTTGATTGAGTTTTTTGAAGAAATAACAAAGAGGATTGATGAGGGCAGAGTGATAGATGTGATCTATATGGACTTCAGTAAGGTGTTCAACAAGTTTCTCCAATGGGAAACTGGTTAGCAAGGTTAGATCTCATGGAATACAGGGAGAACTAACAATTTGGATTCAGAACTGGCTGGAAGGTAGAAGACAGAGGGTGGTGGTGGAGTGTTATTTTTCAGACCGGAGGCTTATGACCAGTGGAGTGCCACAAGGATCAGTGCTGGGTCCATTACTTTTCATCAGTTATATAAATGATTTGGATGCGAGCATAAGAGGTATAGTTAGTAAGTTTGCTGATGACACCAAAATTGAAGGTGTAGAGGACAGCGAGGAAGGTTACTTCAGATTATAACGGGATCTTGACCAGATGGGCTAATGGGCTGAGAAGTGGCAGATGGAGTTTAATTTAGATAAATGCGAGGTCCTGCATTTTGGGAAAGTAAATCTTAGCGGGCCATATACATGTAATGGAAAGGTCCTCAGGAGTGTTGCTGAACAAAGAGACCTTGGAGTGCAGGTTCATAGCTTCTTGAAAGTAGAGTCACAGATAGATAGGATAGTCATGAAGGCATCTGGTATGCTTTCCTTTACTGGTCAGAGTATTATTGAATACAGGAGTTGGGAGGTCATGCTGAGGCTGTACAGGACGTTGGTTAGGCCACTGTTGGAATATTGTGTGCAATTCTGGTCTACTTCCTATTGGAAGGATGATTTGAAGCTTGAAAGGGATTAGAAAAGCTTTACAAGAATGTTGCCGTGTTAGAGGGTTTGAGCTATGGGAAGAGGTCGAATAGGCTGTGGCTGATTTCCCTGGAGATTCGGAGGCTGAGGGGTGACCTGATAGAGTTTAATAAAATCATGAGGGGCATGGATAGGATAAATAGACAAAGTATTTTCCCTCGGGTGGGGGAGTCCAGAACTACAGGGCATAGGTTTAGGGTGAGAGGGAAAAGGTATAAAAGAGACCTAAGGGGTAATGCAGAGGGTGATACGTGTATGGAATGAGCTGCCAAAGGAAGTGGTGGAGGCTGGTACAATTGCAAAATTTAAAAAGCATCTGGATGGGTTTATGAATAGGAAGGGTTTGGAGGGATATGGGCCAGGTGCTGGCAGGTGGGACTAGATTGGGTTGGGATATCTGGTCAGCATGGACGGGTTGGACCAAAGGGTCTGTTTCTGTGCTGTCCATCTCTATGACTCTATGACTGTATCTGATTAAAGGCAGGTGATTTACTTAAATATGCACATAAGTATTTGAATTTAGAATTTTTTTACTCAAGCATGACATTTTTGAGAATCAGTGATGTTGTGGTTATAGTGTTAAACGAGTAACCCAGAGCCCCCAACTAGTAGAGTGACAGACTCATAGAGATGTACAGCATGGAAACAGACTCTTCAGTCCAACTCATCCATGCCGACCAGATATCGTAACAGAATCTAGTCCCATTTGCCAGAACTTGGCCCTATCCCTCTAAACACTTGCTGTTCATATACCCATCCAGAAGCCTTTTAAATGCTGTAATTGTATTAACCTCCACCACTTCCTTTGGCAGCTCATTCCATACACACACCACTCTCTGCTTCAAAACGTTGCCTCTTTGGTCCCTTTTAAATCTTCTGCTCTCTTCAAATTATGCCCTCTAGTTTTGGACTCCCCCAATCCTTGGTAAAGGACCTTGTCTGTTTATCCTGTCTATGCCCCCTATGATTTTACAAACCTCCATAAGGTCACCCCTCAGCCTCCGATGCTCCAGAGAAAACAGTCCCAATCTATTCTGCCTCTCCCTGTGGGTGCAAATCCCCTAAGCCTGGCAACATCCTTGTAAATCATTTCTGAACCCTTTCACGTTTCACAGCATCCTTCTGATAGCAGAGAGACCAGAATTTCACATAATATTCCATAAGCAGCCTACCCAATGTCCTGTACAGCTGCAACATGACCTCCCAACTCCTATACTCAAAGCACTGACCAATACATCTCCTTCACTATCCTGTCTAACTGCAACTCCTCCAGCCTGATGTAATCAGTTCAAATGTCTCCATGGCTGATGGTGAAATTCAAACTCAATTTTAAATAAAAGCAATAATAATTCTTGAAAGATGAGCTGGTCTAAAGGTGCCCATTGTTGTAAAAACTTATCTGGTTCATTAATGTCCTTTCGGGAAGGGAATCTGGTATTCACGTGATTCCACACCCACAGTGATGAGGTTAACTCTTTGCTGTCTTCGGAGCAGTAAATGCTGGCCTAGCCAGAGGTGCCCACGTACAATTGTTTTTTTTAAAAAAGTTGGACGTTTCTGGATGGGTCAGCATTTATTGCTCATTCACAGTTACCCTTGTGAAGGTGGAACTTGGGATTGGCAATAATACCTGGTCCAGCATGTGATGCCCACTTCCCAGGAAGTGAATAAAGGTAATTATTTATCATAGCTGGCTGCCTTTGATTGCTGTGGAAATAGCCCCAGAGGTGGGACTGTTTCAAGTAGTCTCCACAGTTTTTAAAAGGCTGTCTCCAACCTGGGGAGCTGGTCAAATTTCACCCTCTTTTCCTCACTCCACAGATGGCACCTGACGTACTGAGTTTTTCCAGGTATTTCTGTTTTTATTTCAGACCAGCAGTTTCTGCAACATTTTGCTTTTCTAATAATGAGATCATATCTGCAGACGCTCAGAAAAAATTCCTCTTATCACCCTGTGAAATAACTTTGGAACCAAATGTGGAAAAGATTTCCCCTTTCACTACTTTAACTAAAATTGTGAACATAATCTGCATCTTCATTTTTCTTAGCAATTGTTCCCAAAGGCCTTCACAATTCCATTATACATCGAGGTTACTTATCTCTTTGGAACCATCTGCACTCATGTACCAATTGTTCTTGCATTTTCCAAATGACTGTTAACTATCTCAGTAAAGTCAATTATTTTGCCTTGAACTCCGACTTCACTAATTCATTTAATTTCTCAATTCAGCACTGAGTCAGTGCACAACACACAGGTTTTTTAGAAGGACTTCCAACTCCCAGATAATTGTGCAACTTTCGGCATGATGCAGTGAGACACAGAAAAGTGAGAGATGTGACAATTCCACTGGGATATCACTAAATTATGCCCAAACTATTAGCCTTCCAATGAAGTCAAGTGATGAGTACTAATACACTCAACACAGTGAACAATGAAATTATTTGTATACAATGAAATTTCTCAGCTCAATATATATTTCAATTCAGGTCTCCCAGCTACAGGAAAGATAGTGTGAAACCGGAAAGGATTCAGAAAAGATTTACGAGGCCATTGCCAGGGTTGGAAGGATTGACCTGCTGAATAGCTGAATAGCTGATGCTGTTTTCCCTGGAGTATCGGAGTCTGAGGGGTGACCTTATAGAGGTTTATGAAATCATGAGGGGCATGGATAGGGTGAATAGCCAAGGTATTTTCCCGAGGGTAGTGGAGTCCAAAACTAAAGGGCATGGGTCTAAGGTGAAAGGAAAAAGATTTAAAAGGGACCCAAGAGGCAACTTTTTCATGTAGAGGGTGGCGCGCGTATGGATCGTGCTGCCAGAGGAAGTAGTGGAGGATGGTACAATTACAACATTTAAAAGGTATCTGGATGAGTTTGTGAATGAAAGGGGTTTGGAGGGATATGGACCAAATCCTGGCAAAAAGGGCTAGATTAATTTAGAATATCTGGTCGGCATGGACAAGTTGGACCGAAGGAGCTGTTTCCATGTTGTACATCTCTATGCCTCTGTATTTGAAGATTGTTTTTGTAATATTGTGAGTTAACAGAGACGATGGAGATATGTGCTCTGTTGGGTTTCCCCTTCACCTGTTTATCCATGTAACTAAAGTATCTCACCACTTCCCACATCCATTAAACTACTCCTGTTATACTTTTATGCTCTAACTTGAATTCATCCTTCTTAACATGTGGTATTAGAATGGAATGCACTGCTTCATTTGAGGTCAAACCAGAACCGTATGAAGATTCCCTTTCTTGGCACTGAGCTCTCTCAGGTGCTTGCAAAAGGCCCACTGACAGTATGTCAAAGAAGTTAGCAGGTCCCGATGTCCCAGTAACACCAACAGAAATCATTTCCAGCAAAAACAAAAGTAGCAGTTGCTGGAAAAGCTCAGCATGTCTGGCAGCATCTGTGGAGACAAATCAGAGTTAATGTTTCGGGTCTGCTGAATTCTTTTAGTTTTGTGAAATAATTTACCTGATTGTTATCCTTTTTCAGGTCTGTGGGAACTGGGTCTGCATAAGTTAATAGCCAAAACCTTATGATGATTTGCGGGGGGGGGTTGGTGTGGGGGTGGCGGTCAGTTTCGCTCAGTTGGCTTGTTTGCGGTGCACAGTGATGTTGGGTTAAATTCCTGCACTAACTGAGTTTACTGTGAAGGACTCTCCTTCTCAAACTCCTCCCTCACTTGAGGTATGGTAAGAAGTCACACAACAACAGGTTAAATTCCAAAACATTTATTTGAAATAACAAGCTTTTGGAGTGCTGCTCCTTTGTCAGGTGAAGAAGCAGTGCTCCAAACAGTTGTGATTTCAAATAAACCTGTTGAACGATAACCTGTTGTCATGTGACTTTTGACCTTGTCCACCCCAGTCCAACACTGGCATCTCCACATCACCTGAGGCACAGTGACCCTCACATTAAACCATCACCATACGTCTCTCTCTCTCTCTTTCTTTCTCTCTCATGAAAGAGAAACCCAATGATCTGTTAGAACGATGGTGACATTCCAACAATCCCATAATGACCTACTTCAACAGTACTCCAAAAGCCATAGCATGCTGGGACAGTATGATACATCAGTGTTATTCTTCCTGAGGTGTAAACAGCAACAAAATCAGCCACAAAGTATGAAACATGCTGCCTTAAAGCAAACCTGCATGTTTTCTTGAACAAAATTTCTAAACTGTTCAAGATAAATTGACTGTCCAATGATCACAGACAGCTGTCCATGTACATCATCTGTTGAACAGTTTGACATGATTGTTTTTTACTTTCAGAGGTGAGCGTCACAACAGAAATGGATTCTAAACTAAAACAAAGAACTGCTGATGCTGGATTTTTTTTAACTCATTCACACAGGATGAGGGCATCACTGGCCAAGCCAGTGTTTATTGTCCAGAGGGCAGTTAACATTCAACCACATTGCTGTGGGTTTGGAGTCATATGTAGGCCAGACCAGGTAAGGATGGCAGATTCCTTCCCTACAGGACATTAGTGAACTAGATGGGTACTCCCCCCAGCAATCAACTCACAGTCATCATTAGATTCCTCCTTCTGAATTTCACTGAGTTCAAATTACACCATCTGCCATGGCAGGATTTGAGCTGAAAATGTGTTGCTGGAAAAGCGCAACAGGCCAGGCAACATCCAAGGAACAGGAGAATCGACATTTCGGGCATAAGCCCTTTTTCCAGCAACACATTTTCAGCTCTGGTCTCCAGCATCTACAGTCCTCACTTTCTCCATGGCAGGATTTGAACCTGGGTTACGAGGACATTACCTCGGTCTCTGGATTAACAGAGACCACTAGGTCATTGCCTCGCCTTGAATCAAGCAAAAACAGAAATTGCTGGAGAAACTCAGCAGGACTGGCAACATCTGTGGACAGACAGAAACAGAGTTAACAGTCTTCAGAACCTTTCTTCAGAACAAGTCGGGAATAGGTTTCAGGCAGGTAAAATGAGTTGAAGCTCAGATCAGTGAGAAAGGGACAGAATTGAGAGGCTGCACGGCATATTGCTGCACGTATGGATGTTCAGTGAAGGCATTATTGCAACTGGGAAAGAACACACTGCCTGGATTCAGCCTGCTGACATTCATTGTCCAGCATCAGGAGCCAGGACTTTGTTCAGCAAACTCCCATCGAGAGAAACAAATAAAACAACGGAGCTACTGATACTGAAACTCTCAAACCCACATAAGAAATTGCACAGAGAAACTCTGCTGTATGTGTGTGGAGAGAAAGCAGAGCCAGAGTCAAGAGTTCTGAAGGTCAGTGAACTTGCAAATTTTTCAGGTTTAGATGACTCTTCATCAGAGCTCTGGGCTTGGGGGGTTAACTTTGTTTCTCTCTCCGCACATGCTGCCAGACCTGCCGGGTTTCTCCAGCAACTTCTGCTTTTGTTTCTGATTTTCACCATCTGTTTTACTTTAGTCTTGAAGGACTTTTCTGCTGGGGGTGAAGATTGAACTGGGCATGGTCTCCAAAAGCAAACAGCTGGGGGAGTAGAGAGGTTTGCAGTACACTGTCACCGGGGGAGGGGGACTGTACACTGACAGCTGAGAGGGTCTTTATTTTATTGTTGAAATTGAGATTTCTACACAGCGAATTTGGTTTTGAATATCGACTGGTCTGGAAGCATGAACTAATAGGATTTCTGAGGCTGCTTCTTGAGATAATGCCTGGAACTTAAAGGTTGAAACTGATTCATTCCTGAACTATAGCAATGATCTCACTGTCGTAGGAACGGTCCAGGGAGTTTGTACAAATCCATTTTTCATTTAGCCCCAAACTGGCCCGAAAGAGAATGAAGGAGTTATAAAAACACAGAGAAACTTAACGAGATTCACGTGGGGTTTCAGGAACCTGTTAAGTTACCAACATCGAGCATTGTCACATTCTTTGTTCCAATTGTTAATGGAAAGGAAGATTTTTCTTTTAATCGCAAATGAAGCAGAGAGCTTTGATTTATTTTCACAAGCTCTCGGCTACTTTATTCTGAAGTGATATTGCCAGAGACAATATCAGACTTCATATTGACTTCCAGGTCTCACTGGCTGAACTGTAACGTCAAGTGTACCCCATTCTCATGACTAAAAGTCAAAATGGCTATTGGTATAAAATTGCTATTCCCAACTCATCTCTTTCTCACTCATAGTGGTATTAATGCTTCAGAAATACACTCCCAATCCTGATTTCTCAATGTCCAAAAATATCTCAAATTTACAGCCCACTAGCACTTCACCTGTTCCTGTCACTGTAACCTCCTCCAGCCTTACAACCTCCTGAAATCTCTAACTCTGCTCCTTTGTTTATTCCCAATTCCCATCCTCCTCTATTTGCGGTTGTCCTTTCAGCTCCCTCCCATAAACCTGTACTTCCTTGTCTAGCTTTCATCCCTGAAGATGCAGCTTGAAAATAATATCTTTGACTGTCCTGATATCTCCCCATGTGGCTCAGTGTTAAAATCTTCCTGACTTGGTGTAGGTTTGCTCGCTGAGCTGGGAGGTTTGTTTTCAGATATTTCATCACCATACTAGGTGATATCATCAGTAAGCCTCTGGATGAACCACTGGTGGTATTGCCCGCTTTCTATTTATGTGTTCTGGTTCTATCAACAAACACATTGACTTGGATCCCACTCACCACCCGCTGAGAAAAAGAACAGGAAATGGCATCGCCACCAGAAATGACATCACCAACCCCAGGAAACCTAATTCATAAATAGAAAGTGAGCCATATCACCAATGCTTCATCTGGAAGCTCACTGATGATGTTACCTAGTATGGTGACAAAACATGAACTTTCCAGCTCAGTGAGCAAACCTACATCCAGAACTTCAACCTGAGCTACAAATCTTCTCAAAACTCGCTCTTCCAGACTCTTGTGGTGCAGTGGTAGGATCCCTACCTTTGAATCAGGGGGTCTGTATTCAGGTCCCACCTATTCCAAATGTGTCTAGTAACATCTCTGAACAGGCTGATGAAAGAGTAAGCTTTGTTTAAAACTCTTTCTGATAATATTCTTGTGAAACACACAGGGACATATAATGTGTAAAAGGAACTGCATAAGTGTCCATAGTTGGTTTTCCCAATGCAGGCGACCACTAAACAGTTGATGGAGAGATTCTGAAATTAGAACAACAGTTTTGGACTAGGGGGGTAGGTAGAAGAATGCATACTTGTATATCTAGAGCTTCATGTCTACCTTGGTGAGATTGCAGGGAGGCAAGGTGCTATTCCTGAAGTCTTTCCAAGTGGTAAATCCAGGGGATAAAGATTTGTCAGTTATTAGCATAACATTTAATGAAGCAGATTGGCAACTCCATTTTTGCATTCCCTCTCTGGGCCATTGATTGTGTTGTGGCTAATACATCAGATTAATATAACACCCAGAGCAATGACTGACAAGTTGTCTAAGGCTCTTTGCAATTATTTGCACTTCTTCTCGGCATTTCTTTTGCTCAATGATGAAATTATTGTGTTAATAAATGTCTACTTGCACAAATCTAACTGCATCAATACAGGATCTCCTTTGGCAACAGGAAAAAACTGGCCATTTGATCCAATAATCACATCTATCTTTGGCAAATTTTATCCATCTTCAGGTAACAGTAATATATGAAAGAAGGAGTGTTTTTTTTAATAAATCAACATTTCATTCAGTTAAACACACTAAAATCTCCAGCATCTACTATTCTTTGTTTTATTATATCATTATGCGAAGTTTCCCAATCAATGTTGTTATATCTTGGCAACATTACTGCCTTTACCCTATCAAAATGCTTGTCTGCCTTGTTATTTAACCAACATTTTTTGTCACATCCTTCCCTTCTTGTAATGTTTCATATTTTTTTAACTATATGTGTTGCTTGGTATTTGAGCCTTTACTTTCATCACAAATATTCCTGGATCAATTTTGCCTTTTGTTTTGGACACTGAATTATTCATCCCTTTGACCTGTTATAACCATGCCAGCTCTTTGGAATAATTATTATTGCTTTGTCTTCCCTTATGATCTTATATTTTCTTCCTTTTTTTTCAATATGTATACAATTCCCTTTTAAAAGTTGCAATTGAATTGACTTTCATTAGCTTAACTGTCAGTATATTTCAGATTGCAAAAAACATATTGTGTTTTTTTAAAACTAATCTCCCTCTGGTTCTTTTTGGTAATTATCTTAAATTTCCTCAATCTTGAATATTTCATGATTGCACAGAAATTTCCAGTTTTGTAGGAAGATATTTCAAACTTATTTAATCTGCACTCACTCCTTCTACTCCACTCACCTTCGTACCATCTCAAGGACAATGGAACAATTCCTATCATTAGGTGACCAGAAGATGAAATTCAAAATGGGGTTTGATCGACAGCCTCTATGCTAACCTGGCACATTTGATAATGCTTGTACTCCAGGTTAGAAAACTATGGATCCAAAGCCAATATCAGAATGAATGCACAATCTGTGCCAACACTATACTGAGGGAGTGCTGCGATATCAGCAGTTAGCATCCTTCAGCTAAAGAGCCAAACCAAGGTCTTTTATGGTTACTTAAATGGCATTGTAATATCCAACAATCCAAAGAAATATCATGAAATCCATGTGATATTCTATGTAATACTCTCACTTCAACAAAAATGCTGAATTAACAGATCATTCATATCATTGATGCTTGTGTATCACGTTTTATGACAATTTTAGATGATAGCATAATATCAACTACAGTATTATTGTATATAAGCCCCTCTAATTTGGATTATCTCCTTTACCTCCATTGTTAACTGCATTTTAACAAACTGTTACAGATTGTTTTTGTAATCTGGCTGAAAATGAGTTTTAACTGGTGATTATAACATTCATGCGATAACTTAATACATACTGACTGGCTTATCCCCAGTAATCAACTGATAACTATCAGTCGTAGCGATTACATTGCAATTATTAATCCCTCAGCAATGACAACATCACACAATAGCTGTCGAGAATTGCCATGATAGCTGCAGTCTGTTAAAACAGACAGAGAACATTTTCCAATCCCCACCCTCACTGATTACTCAGCAGAGCTTGTTGCAAATACCGGTCATCGGAAACAATTTCAAAACTGTAATCTTAATTTGGGGTTCAGGCAAATCTGGTAAACAGCTTGAACTTTGGTCTTGGGTTGTAATGTAGCTTTCACAATTATATGTACCCATTATTATAGTATATATAATGCTCCATACTATTTAAACAGGATGTTATGGTCGAGTGAATATGTAGTGTAAATGCAATAAATATTAAACCCATGTAAGGTAATGTATAATTTATTATGTGCGAGCAAGTTAAAATCCCATTAACTCATACTATGATATTAAAATTTATAGCAAAGTATCATTTTAAATAATATATATGCAAAATTTATATATGCAGCAACTGCACTGAATAACACAAACATGACTATTGTCATTATGCAAAGCATAGCATATTGTGATATACTCAAGAATGTTAAATCCAGGTATGACATATACCTCATAATGAAAGCCATTCAATTATTTTTCAATAAGTGCATCCTATAATTCACTTTAGTTTAATAATATGAAGAATTCTCAGCACTCTATTACATAAGGCTATGCCATGCTGTAAATGGCCCCTCTTTTAGACTATATCCTTAGTTTTCTGATGATTGAGCGAAATAAACCTGATTTTCTCAAATGGAACAAAGATTTTTAAAGGAATTTAAAGGAGGGCTGGGATTTTTACTTTTTCTTGTAGGAGAGTAGGAACGGAATAATGTTGTTCAGGATTTGTCTCCCCAGCAACTTTTTATAATCAGCTTCATCCATCAGGACAAGCAATCAGGATCTAGGCCGGAAATCTTATCTGGGCACTTGCTGAAAGCCCTCAGCACTGCCTCGTCCCATCTTACCATGGTCTTTAACAGTCTCCTTCTACCAGCCATATCAATGCTGAATTTGTATTTGCTTAAAACATGTTTTATTGGAGCCATCACTTTCATTCCAAAAAAATACAAGCAATGTTATAGACAAGGACGAAACTGTAATTGTCACAAACATATGAAACAAAGCCACATGCCAATGAGATAGAAAGGTACTTAGAACCATAATAAGTATTGGTTTCTGGTAGACTCAGTTAATTAGGACATATGGGAAGGTTGTCCCAATTTGAAGTGGGTAGACCTCCCAGTAGACAAGCAAAAGAGGCAAATATACAACAAATTGACACATGTGTCCTTCAATGTCCTCTCCAGCGCACCCTTCCCCCAGCAATGTTCAGCGCACGTCTGGAATGCACCATTAAGTGGAGTCAGATTCACTGTGGGTAAAAGATTCCACAATCCTTGTCACTGACTTCGATCCAAAGACTCTCACTGAGAAAAGAAGTGGATCTGACTAGGTAACATTCCTGGACAGGATTAGACCAATGTTAACATTCCCCCCTCTGCACCAAACCCTTGTCCCAACCCTGTACAGTCTTGGCGATCAAACACAATCCGCCATCAGTCACAATTATAAAGTGGTCACTCGGTTTACGTCTCATGGTCCAACAAGAATCAACACCTGAGGCTAGGGGAGCAGAGCAAGATACAAACATGACAGTACACAGTCAAGGAGGAAGCTCCAGTCATTCATACCTTTGCTCTTCATTGAGGGAAGCAGATGTGAAATAGCTCCTGGTTTGTTTCATACAGTCAGCACCTCATGCAAAATGCTGTGGTTGGAATTGGTGAACATTTATATTCTTGTCCCACCCCAACTCCCCACACGTCTCAATTGCACACTGCACTACCTAATGCTTGAGGTACTGCCTGTCCCCATCAAGGTTTCCTGGCAGTGCTCTCACTGTAATACTTAGCCTGGAATAAAAACATAATTGAAAAATAAGGATTAAAACTACATTCTGTGCACTCTATTATATTTGCCCACCGTTCAGATCTAATATTTAAATTTTCAATGGCAAAGCTGATTGTTGGATTCTGAAGCTTTTCAATCGTGACAGCCATACACTGTGTAACTCTAACTCCTACATATTTAATTAAAGTGGGGTTTAATAGATTCAAATGCATTCACTGCTAAATGGGTTTTAGCACACTTTATGATTTTTTTTTAAGGCTACGTTTTTAGATAGGAAGAGAAAATCCCTGCTACGATCAGGTAGTGAATCTTTTGCAATAGAATTGTTTTCTAATTCTATGTGACATTGCTTCAGAACACTTTTTTTTGGGGGGGGGAGGGGGAGTCAGAACAGAACAATTTAAAGCTCATGCATGTATATGATATGAAGCAATTCTGTGGTTTTCAGACCCCGGACGCATTTATCTAGAGATGTCCACACGACCGTCTGGTCTCAGCAGATGACTCCCGGCTGTCTCTCGCTCCCGCGAAGACAGCAAAATGTACCTTACGGTAAAATTAACTACCGGGGCCATGATGTTGAGCGGCTCGGTGTCCTTTTATTTAGTTAACAGCAGCTTTCTTTCAAAGGGTAGGCAGTATTTTCACCTGTGATTTGTCACTGGCAGGACGACATTTGCCCAAGATTACCCTGAGTTCAACTTGGTCACATATATTGACTGTTAATAATCAAAGGAAGAGCCGTCACTCTGCAATGTGCCTCATCATCGCGGCAATTGTGAGTTACATTATTAAAAATAGAGCGCTTACTACACCCTTTCACCATCAGGCTTCTCCAGAAACATCTGTTTCCATTAACTTTATTATTTATTTTTAAAGTGGGTAATTTATAACTTCCACCTACACCTGACCTGAAGAAGATTGCGTGTATATATATATATATATATATATATATTTATAATCTCCTGCCAGTTTAACATCTCGTCATTGAAACTACAAAATAACTGTCCATTATCCCCGCGTTGGCCCAAGCAGAGATCTGGGCTGGAAACTGGAGTAGTTTCAAAAGCAGAAAAGCGTGAAGGAATTAGCCAAGGGAGGGTGAAGAAGGCGCCAGGGGGTTTTATTTTGGTGAGTGTGTGAGTGCGAGTCAGTGGTGAGGGCGGATTTGTCCCGGGGGTGACTTGCTTTGGAAGGTGATAGGAAGATGATGAACCTTCCCACACCGACCTTGGGTTTTTGGGGTAGCATTGGGGAAATGATCTCTCTGCTACGGAGGGAAGAGGGAGCGCGATTTATCAACTTCCCTGCAACTTGAAAGCAGAATACTTGGCACCTGTGAACACGAGACTAAAAGAATTCGAACTCCTGCTGATTTTTCGAATAATTGCGTCTAAGTGCCAAGATATTTACAAAATAAAACAGCGCCTTATTCCAGTGTGGCTGTGATTTCACACCTCTGCCTTCGCAAACTAAGTTCCGTTCAGCTACTCCATATCCCTTTGCAGAGGGCACACTGCGATTTTATCACTGTTAAACTGGATCGCATTAAAACGCCGAAACCATCCTGTGCCCCACATTCATTTCTGAATTGCTCGCTGGTTGAAGGAGCGCCGCAGAAACTTCGAGAGCAAGCAATGTGGCATCTTCGGACGGACGGCTTTCACATCTCTCTGCTGTTAGGGTTCCTCTATTCCTGGCCCCTCAGTATCTGAAGCGTACATTGAGAACTAACTGCGTCGCGGTAGTTTTTAGTGGTGAGAAATCTCCTGGATGTGTAAGGGGACTGGGACACACCTTAGCTCACTACAAACCCTACTTTGCTGGTTTTCCGTTTCTACGTGCGAAATATATAGTCGACTGGAGGAGAGAACGCGTCTAATTTTCCTGATGGCGCGGTTTGAGTTGTCCGCTTTAGGTGGTCGATCTGATTTATAGTGAGAGCGGGTGAACGGGTTTTTACTGTCTATTGAGAGGGACATGCCAGACCGTAAACGCTTCAGTATGGGTTTAACCGTTTAAATGCAATGGTGGGGTGGGGACGGAGGGGGTGTTGGGGGTAGGGGTGGGAGAGTTAACAAACTCACTAGCCCTTCCAGTCTATAAATGTCCACATCAGGCAAAGCAGGGGAGAGGAGGTTCAGGAGCACTTGCAAAGGTAGCTGGAGCAGGGATCAATCCTGCGGAAAGGACGAATGTGAGGAGAGGGGAGAACGACGCGCTCAAATGCAGAGAGTGAAGATCAGAAATAAAAGTTGGAATGTTTCCTCTCCTACCCGTTTATACGAAGCGATGACAGCGTCAGGGACGGTCCTTTCCCCCCTTTGTTTTAGCAATATGTCAAAAAGGATGCAAGAGCCCATCGCCTGTTAGGCAGCCGGCAATCTTTCCAGTGGGTTGGAGCTCCAACCTTGGCTCTGTGCGATGCGCCGAGTACCGAACATGTCCAGTCAATCCCAAACACTGGCCCACATTGATGGAATGCGAAGCTTCCAGTTCACTGAGGGGAGGCGTCACACAAGACAGCACTGACTCTGGGGGGAGAGTGAGTTTAACTTTGAACAAGCCCCCTGCCTCGGTTAGCCCTCTCCCGTTTCCCACCCTCCCCAGTTCAGCGATCAGGTTTTTTTTTCAAAAATGACAGAGTAGAGACGGAGAGATCAGAATTGGTATTCTCAGCACGCAAACTGTACACATCTTCCCAAATACACACAAGACTTTACCTTATTCAATACAGCGGCGGGCACCCCCCCCCCCCCCCCCAGTATCTCTCTCTCTCTCTCTCTCTCTCTCTCTCACACACACACACATACACACGGCTTCAGCATCATCTGAATAAGCAAAAGCAAAAAAAACACACAGAACGCAAGTGGAGAGATTACAGCATTGCAAACGAAGGTGATCCTTTCTCCTACTTGTCATGGATCAGACTGCGATTCCGCCAGCCAGGTTCCCAGTTTTTCACCGCTCCTCACTCACACCGAACCGTCTCCTTCCCCCAGTGTCGTCTTCTGCCGGTAGGTGAGCCACAGAATGAATGTCTCTTTATTTTTCTCTCCCAACATCTCATTCTCTCGTTTTGCGCTGCATTCCCCTCCAACCCTCCTCCCCCTTGCCTTTTTCTTTCCCCCTGAAAGAAAAGAGCCCAGTGTTCTTTCTTTCGTCTGGTCGAAGGAATCCTCAAAATAACTTCAGTTATAAAAATGTATGAGCTGCAGAGTGTGTCTTGCTGACTCTCCTGAACTGCTTGGTACTGGCTCCGTAGCAGGGAGCCTCCCCAGACAGCTGTTATTGGACTGTTGGAAGGGAGGTCTGGAGCTCCGTAATTAATGCGAGCTCTTTCATGTAGTGTATTTGAGTGTGTGTGTGTGTGTGTGTCTGTGTGTGACAGAGAGAGAGACACACATACACACACACACTTTACCATCCAGGCTGTAAGGTCGCCGAGGACAATAAGCGATCATGCGTAACACCTCACTGTTGACTCTCGCTGTCTTAAGCTCACCGTTTAATACAGAAGCAATTCCTGACAGGTTTCACACTGCAGTCACTTCTGATGGGGACTGGGGAAGGGGTGGTAGGGTGACTGTCTGAATGTTAATAGGTCCCGGTATCCCTCGCCTAAACTGAGTATAATTAAAGTTAACACGGATCCAAGGCTGGAATCGTCTCGCTCAGTATTTGCTGGTCAAAGTAACTGGCAATGAAACCGAACGACGTGAAACCGGCCGCTCCATCGCCAGTCTTTGCTGATTTACCTTCGCGTGTCAATAGAAAATTCAGACCCGCTACAGGTGAAGGAGAGATCCCATTAATTACATTATTGCATGTAGGGTTTATTGCCATGCCGTTTTTTATTGCTTTAAATTAACATTTGCGACGCTGATGTAGAGTTGACAAGGATGGAATTTTCATCATTTATTATCCACCAGCTACACAGAAAGTAGCAGAGCTGTTCCTCCCTCTCAAACCTGTGTAACGTAAGGCTGAGGCAGACTCACTTACTCATTCACACACAGGGACCCGCTAATAGGGTGAGAATGTGTTACTCCCAGTCTCTCACACTTAAGTTTATCTCTCTGTCTCATGCAGTAACACAAGGACAGTTCTCACCAACCTCTTCACAATTCTGGAGCAGATGGGACTTGAACTGGGGTCTCCTAGCTCAGAGGCAGGGACACGACCACTACACCACAACGGAATGGAGTGAAGACAGACAGTCGTGGGCATTGGGGCAAACACGCTTGTGGTAGATTAATGAGGATCAGGCAGTCAACTGATTACAAACAATAAAAATAATCACCCAGATGGGCACATATAATATCGCGCGCACACACCTACAGTGTTGTCAAAGGACAGTTAACATGGACAGTTACTGATGATATATACAGTTTTCAGGTATATGTTTCACACACTCACGGCGTGACTGATAACCCCACAAGCACATTCCAAATTGCGTGAGACACAGCAATGAGGGAACTCGGGGTTTGGAAATAAACGTGAAACTCACAATGTTCATTTTAGGAAGCAGGTGTCTAAACCAATCAGAACCTCCCCCATTAAAAGTAGAAATTGGTTTCTCATTTGCACTATTCAACTCCTGGTTTCTTGTTATCCAATATTCATTTTCACATGTTCACAAAGCAAATGTACTCGCACTGAACCAACACCATGACTGACAAAAGCAAGCACCGATATCGAGTAAAAACTGACAAATTAAACCCATGAACGCTGATGGCTGTGGGAAATACCCTCACAAAGTTGAGGAGGGATTGATACTACTCACTGATGGATTATTCAACAAGTAGAGCCATTAGAGAAATATTTCAAGTTAAAGATTGGTCAATTTTGCTTCCCAAAGATCAAAGGTTCAAGACACATTGCGAAAAGCAAACACTCTGATAGGACCTCTATTGGGGAAAGGAAAATAAAATTCTGCATTTATGTCGGACCTTTTCTGATCTCAGGGATCCAAGTATGGATCATTTTACAGCCAGTGAAATAACTTTGAAGTCCTGTGTCGAAAAATCAGTAGCTAATATTCACACAGCAAGCACTCATAGGCACAATCTGTCTCTTTGCTGATGTGAGTCAAAGGAACATGTCAATCAGGTCATCAGTCAAACCTCACCTGCCATTCTTCAAAATAATGCATCCTCAACATCCTTCTGAAATGCCACATGAAGCCACACTTCAATATCTGAAAGAAGACACCTCGGTCTGTGAGGTAGCCTCTCAGGATTGGACTGGAATGTCCACCTCAAACTTGTACTCAAGACCCTGGAGGTTGACCCACATGCTTCTGACTCCGAGGTAAGAGTGATTTAGGAGCAAGGGTTGCTCATTTCATAAGTTAAGCCTTCTTTGCGATTTGGTATTTTTAAAATCCATTCAGGCATTGTGGACTTCGCTGGCTAGTCCAGCATTTATTCCACATCCTCAACTGTCCGTGAGAAGGTGGTGGTGAGCTGCCTGATCTGTTCATGGCTAACCGTCGAAATGCTATGACTCCCTTTGTTGGATAAATGTGTCTGAGCACTTAGAAATGTTGCGACTTCCTGCTAAGCTCATATAACATTTCAATTGCTCTCTGCTTTGACTTCAAAAAACAAAATCAAAACATATACACTTTACAACACAATGTGAGACTCTCCAAATCCTGTGGAACAATGGAATGATACAGCACAGACAGAAACTATTCAGTGCACTGTGTGTGTGCCCACCCTTTGGTGCAAATGACCAATTGATCATACTCCCTTGCTTTTTCATCATTGCTTTGCAAATTGTTTCCTTTCAGATACTTACCCAAATCTCTCTGAAACTTACTATTGAATTTGCTTCCACCATTGTGTCAGGCAGTGCATTGCAGATCACAACTTGCTGCATAAAATAAAAATAAAATCATCATCTTGCTTTTGGTTCTTCCAGTCATCTTAAATCTGTGCCCTTTGGTTACTGGCACGTCTGCCATAGGTAATAGTTTCTTTTTATCTACTCTATCAAATTCATTCATGATTTTGAGCATCCTTATTAAGTTCCCTCTTAACCTTCTCTGCTGTATGCTGTACATGAACTCGTTCCATTTCACCTATTAGATTTTGCATATGTTTAGCTCCAAGTTGCGTTGTTTAATATAAATACAATATTTCATAAGAGCTACAATTTACTTTGTCATTATGCATCAGTAACAATGAAAACTGGTATAACTTTATTTGCTGCTCTGTTTATTGTTCTCTCCCTCCTCTAACATTTCCTCTTTTCTATAGCATCACATGTCCTTTCTGGCTAGTTGGGATTAATGTATGAGGCTAAATGGTCAGATTTAACTATCCATTCAACTTTGAAGGGGAACAGGCTTGAATTCAGGATTTAGTCTGACTCTGGCTTCTGTTCAGTTCATACATATCATTATCAGCTAAATCACAGGCTTGCAATTGTCAGCTGCAAAAATAAAAAAGAATAATCCCCCTTTATTCTTTATTTAAACAAATAAATAAATTATTTGAATCTGGACATTTGAATGTCATTGGCAAAGCTTGCATTTATTGCTCATCTGTATTTGGTAAACATTGCCCTTCTGTTGAATTACTAGTTGTGGTTTGATGTAATTAAATATAATGCTAGGTCACTTCAAACAGTGAAGAGTCCATCAACATGTTGGCATCAGACTGGAATCACATGTAAGAAATGTAGGAATATCGCATTCAGAGATGGCAGATTTCCTTTCTGAAATTACTCGAATGAACCTTTTAGCTTTCATGACGTTAAAGTCAGGAGTATTTTTAGTAGCATTGACTTACTCCAATTTTCAGATTGGTGCTAAGGACTCCTTGATCTAACACACAATGATTTTGGCTTTCTGTCCCTTTTGGAGTAAAGTGATAATACACATTAAGTACTGATGCAAAGTTGTCTGGTACACACCAATATTAATATTGCAGTAGAGTTCTGATGGCTTGCAAATGCACCATTGAGTGCAACCCTTTAGTACTCACATCCAGTGTATGGCTTTGAGGTGGAAAACACTTGCTGGAATATTGGATATGGAGTTCAAATCCTATTTCAGAAACTGGAATGCAAAACCTTGGATGAAAATCCTAGTGTAAATTTGAGAGAGTGCTGTAACATCAGTGCTGTCTTTCTGATAAGGCATCAAACTAAGGTTCTGTCTGCTTTCTTAAGTACATCACAAGACCCTGCTGCATTTTGAAGACAATTAGTAAAGTCCAATCATAAAAAAAACTATTATTAATCATTGAATTAATAGTTATTACTGCATTGCTTTATGTGGCATGTTTGCTGTGTGAAAACAGCTCTTTTTTCTCCATAACAGCAATGATTGCAATTCAAGGAACATTTAGTCAGGCTATAAAATACCCTGAGGTCAGAAAAAGCACTATATAAACGAAAATTGTTTCTTTTCTTTATGAGACAGAAGTCTAGTATCAAGGAGATGATCAATATTTTATTGGGTTTCGATACATCCTGACTTAAAAGAGAGATTGTGTTGATTTTATATAGACATAATTTGGCCCTAATGCTTAGATGAGAAACAATCCGATTACAAACTTGTTTTACTTCAATTGGGGTATGTAACTATTTCACGAACTGTAGAGAGCAATAGAACTTAAGATAATGAAACAAAGCGTTTCACTGTCTTAGGAAGTGGCTGTGGAAAATAATGTTGGTGTTTTTACAAAGTGAGTACATGGGAGAGAATGGAAAGATACGATGAGATGAGGTAGACAGAATGGTTAGGACACTAATAGTACAGTATAACCAGCAGCACAGGCAGATCATAGAATCAATATTGCACAGAAGAAGACCATTCAGCCCATTGAGATCATGCCAGCAAAGAATGAATTTGGTCCAACTAACTGGGACTTGAATGAGGGACATTCTGGGTTAAGTGCCTTTGGTTCAATGATGTCTAGCTAAATTCATGGAGACATAGTATGCTGGCCTGAATGCTCTGTTTCCTGCTGGATGTCCTGTGTCATATTGTGTAACTTACATTTATGAAATGCCTTTAAAAATGACAAGATAATTTACATTAGTGCAATCAGGCAAAATCTACCAGGATTTCCTTGATTCTGGAACAAAATCCAGAGATTGTAAGCTACAAATTATAACCCTGCTATTCAAGAAGAGAGGGAGAGAAAAATAATGAACCTTCAGCGAGGTAGCCTGGTATTTACAACAATGTTAGAATCTAGTTAGAAAACTATTATATCCAAGAAAATAAAATCCTAGGCTTATGAAAGGAAAATCATGTTTAATTTGTAACTATTTGGTTAGATGAGGGGAACTAGTATGTTTGATTTCTCAAAAGTTACAAGACTCAATAGCTTACTGTAGTAAATTTGTGATCATAAAATTGGGGGCAAGATGTTAGCATGGATGGAGATTAGTTAACAGATGCAAGACAAAGACAAGCCATACTCAAGATGACATTCTGTAATGAGTGAGCTACTATAAGGATTACTACTTAGGCCCCAGCTATGTGCAACATGAATCAATGACATGGGTAATGGTGTGGTGAGGGAATAAATAAATGATTCATGAATTTCACTTGTTTAGAAGGTGGACTCGCATTTTTATAATTTCATTTGGTCCCAGATTCTCCTGCTGACCTTGCCGCACCATTAATAATTTGCATTTTCAATAATTTTCAGCAAAATAATTAATTGGAATTGAAATACAAGGGGAACAATCCAACTCGAGGCACTTTTCTTTTTACTCATTTAAGGGACGTTGGCTTTGCTGGCTGGGTCAGCATTAATTGCCCATCCCTAATTGTCCTTCAGAAGTGAGTTGCCTTCTTGAACTCTTGAAATACAATACTGTTGGAAGGGAGTTCCATAATTTCAATTGAAATATTTCAATTCAGCAAAATTGGGTCTAAAATTTATTCCACTGTTTGTTGAATATGCAAAACTAGCTGGGAAAGTAACACAAAAGCTGCAAGTGCATATAGACAAGTTAATTAAGTGGGCAAGAATGTGACAGATGAAACACAACGTGATAATATGTGAAGTTATTCACATTTGTAAGAAAAGTAGAAAAGTAGCATAATTATTAAATAGTGAGAGATTGTAAACTGCTGGTTTTCAGAGAATCTGGATATCCTTGTACATGAATCATAAAAAAAAATGCTATGCAGATAGAGCAAGTAATTAGAAAGCAAATTATATGTAAGAGTTTATTCCAAAGAGATTGGAATGTAGAAGTTAAGATGTCGCATTGCAATTACAGAGGGCCTTGGTGAGACTGCAGAAACAGTATTTCCAGATAGTTATGATCTCCTTATCCAAGGAAATATATACTTTTGCCAAAGATAAAGGTTTGCTAAACCAGTTCAAGGGTTGGGGATTGTCTTATGAAGCAAGGTTGAGTTTAAGCTTGTTTTACCTGGTGTTCTGGGGGATAAGCAGTGACCTCTTTGAAAAGTATGAAATTCTTAAGGGGTTTGATAGAGTAGATGATGCAAGGGCTTTCTCCCTGGCAAGAAGTTTGAGAAATTAGGTCAGTCGCAGTTTGAAGAATCCACCATTTCAAACCATAATATAAAGATCTTATTTTGACTGAAAGTGTTGTGTGTCTTTGCAATTTTCTATGGTGGAGAAGGATAGATATATAATTTGTGTATATATTCAAAGTAGAGTTTAATACACCTTTGCAAACCAAGGGAATTGAAGAAAATCAAGGACTATGGAGATTTGCAGCTGAGGCAGAAGGTCAAAAATCATTTTGTCGACTGGGGCAGCAGGAAGAAAGGAACTGAAGATTTTCTCCAGCTCACATTCCCTCTGTCTTAAAATCTGGTACTCAATTATGAAAGAAATTCAGGACAACTGAGCCTTTACCATGATCTAAGTCTTGAGTAATATCAACAAGGAAGAGAACACAATAAAATCATTCGATAACTCAAAGGAGGCCAGGAAAAGTGGATTTAGGATTAGTGTTCAAATGTATAAGGTTGATATAGTCACATTGAAGGTTTTAGGATTTTAGTGATGATGGCAATTTGTCACTTTAAACTGGACCTTGACTTACTATGAGTTCAAGCTGCAGAGTATTGTTATTCCTTTTACAATGAATGCAGTTCGACTGTAGTTGCTATCATCAGATCATATTTCTATGATCCAAACTGTGCTAAACCTCACTGTGATTAGTACAGTTCCTATGGGGAGTGGGTCATTTTCTGATATTTGGAGAGTTCAAATTTTTCAATTTGCTTTCTCCTGACATTAAATCTAGCAACAATTGAGTTTATAAAGTGACCCGAAAGTCCCTATTGACTCTTTGGACATTTCCTAATGTGTTGGTGAAGTGGTGTGACTATGGAGCCCTATGGAACTTGTTTCTGAGCTCAATGACCACCTTTTTCATTGGCAGTGCCCTTATAATCTATTCAGTATTTTCACAGACTGTGCACGTCAACTCTATTTCAGTCTCAACAGAAATGTTGCCTGACTTGCTGAGTATTTGTTCTTACAGTATTTATTTTTTCAGATTTCAGCATCTGCAACTCTCTGCATTTTGCTTCAAATTAAATGCTGTGTTTCTGCTTCAATAAGCTTCTGTTTTACTGCAATATAGATGAAGATAGACTTGAACGTACTCTAAAGGTTGAGGTTAAGTTCACATTAATTTAAGGTATCACACCTGTTTTAACAAGCACACTTGTTAAGAGGTCCGTTAAAGTTCTTGAGCTGTCTTTGACTTTGGAGGTAGTAAACAGCTTGCATTTGATATGCATATGTATATGTATAGAAATAGGACACGACCACAGTGGACATCTTGCAGCAAAAGGAATGAACAGAGACTGAACATTGGAGAACTGAATGGATGGTCAAAGAAGATTGAGGGAATAATAGCGATTGAATGGTATACTTCTCACAGGAAAGCAGAGGGTGTGTCTGGGAGTTAGTCATTAAGAAATTGAGTGTTTTCTTTATGTTTTTCTACAGTGATTTCACAAAAAGGTAAAAAAGTTCACCAACTTATACCGTTGTAAGCACTTCAGAAAATGTAAAAAAAATGCTTTCACTGCTAAACCTTCAATGGCAAAATAGATAGATCAAAAATAAGATTGCTTTTAGTGCAGTGACATCCCGTGACAAATTCTCATGAACTACAGTTGGTAAAGCAATATTCCAGATGAAATAATTTAGAGGCATGAAATTGCAGCTTCCTAACGTAGGTGGTCAGGCCATTGCCTCATTGTGCTTTGAGGGAGCTTATCCTGTGCAAATTAGTTGATACTTTTTCTTGTATTACAAGTGTCTACAGTTGGGGGCTGATTTGCATATTGGATGGCTGGTTTGTAATGTACAGTGGAACCAATAGCGAGGGTTCATTTCTCGCACAGGTTGAGCTTACTATGAAAGATTCTCCCTCCCCACCTCCTCCCTGCCTGAGGAATGGTGACCCTCTGGTGAAACCACCACCAGTCTCTCTCACACTCTGCAAAGAGACCGCAGCCTTATGATGACTTTACCTTACTTCCAATTGCCTCAGTGCACAGTATTAACCGGCATCATTTCTGCAACTTGATTTCTCTATCTGTCAATATGTGCATGAATGCATTTATACAATTTGTAAAATCAAATAAGAACTTGCCACTGTTCAGGCATGACTGCCAGCAATTGTTTGCATACCTGCTGCTTGAATGTGATGGCTCTGGGATTTCAGGTTTGCATGTGTCCATTTTACAGCAGAGAGTCTGTGCCATTAGGTGCCTGTGATTGTGTTTGCATTAATGTGGCTGTGTGCTTTGCTTGTATGCACGAGTGTCTGTGTTTATTATATGAATGGTTTGTGACAGGGCATATGGTGCCTGTAGTATGTTGTGAGAAACAGATGATTTTGTGTCCCGAAGCTGTCTGGCACTGGCGTTTTCCACATCTCAGGGCCTGTAGACTAATTGATGGAAATTGACTGAAATCAGGAATTGACAATTGATTTATAATGATGTGCTAACCAGGATGGTCGAAAGCAAAGTGGATGAACCTTAGCATTTTGCCATTTGTATTCCCCTGTCTGTCCGTGTGTGTATGTGTATGTATTTGTGTGTTGGTGACGCTGTTGCAATTGTGCACAGTGTTTGGGACATGTGCCGCTGCCCGACATGAGCGAACATTGCGATGTTTTCCAACATGATATGCTCATAATAAATTAATTTCAGCACTACCCTCCCCATGCCTGCTTCGATATTTTGTTTTTGCAGCTGCACAGTGATCAAACATAAGTTTAAGAATCTCACAGATGCCTGAACGTTGGGAATAAAGTGACGGCTTTGGAAAACGGTAGAGGAGGACAGGCGAGTGTAAAGATTATGTGTGGATAATTGCAGTGCCCGGGGGGAGTTGTCTTAAACTGGATACAGTTCCAAAACACGCGTGGAGGCAACAATGGAAAGCAAGGAGTACCGATACAAATTAAACAAGGTGTGGGAACCTTTCATAGGCACTTTAACGCGCTGAGTTTGTCAGAATTGAGATTATTCAATTTGGCTGTACAATAAAACACAGGAATTATATTTATCCCGGACAACCCAGGTCCATAATGTCAAACCCTACACTGCAATTCTCCGACACTTTATTACAGTGAGACTGACATTTTTGGGGGAAATTTTTAAAAAAAAGATAATCCACCGACTGGAATCCGGAATGAAATTCAGCTGATTATTTTTTCCCTCTCTCTCTCTCTTGAACTGTAAACCAGTCGCTATCCCACGCCGGGAACATAAAGCCAGGATTTATTTTTCGACAGAGATGAGTGTTTCTCTTCAGCTCAAACATGATCCAACGGCGCCCCCTGACTTCCAGAGAACTTGGCTCCTCAATGCCCGCCTCTGTCTATTCAAAACGGTGCAGTTGGCAGCCAGCAGGAACTGCTTCAGTCTCGGCAGCCGTCTGCTTCTTCCTCCCCAGTACACTTTTCACACGTCCCTGCCCTCACCTCATTCTTACTTGCCTCTGCATTGTGCTAGCACTCCTTCCTCCTCCTCCTGTCTCTCTCTTTCTCTCTGTATAAACCTAATATTATCAGACATACAGTTCAATCTCATCCTCCCACTCGGTCTGTTTCTCCTCACCCGCAATGAATCACTGAATGGTGCAAAGAGGCCATTCAGCCCATCATCCTTAAAGGAGCATCATTACCCTAGTGTCAATCTTCTCCTACTCCCACCCCCCATACCTTCACACTCTATTTTTATCATAGCACCAGGGACCTGGGTTTGATTCTAACCTTGGGTGTCTCTCTGTGTGGAGTTTGCACATTCTCCCCGTGTCTGCGTGGGTTCCCTCCCATCATTCAAAGATGTGCAGGTTAGGTGAATTGGCTGTGCTAAATTGCCCATTGTGTACATTAGATGCATTGCTCAGGGTTAAATGTAGGATAGTAAGGGAATGGATCTGGGTGGGTTATTCTTCAGAGGTTCGGTGGGGACGTGTGGGCCGAATGGCCTGTTTCCACACTGTAGGGATTCTATGAGTAGTAGAGTCAACATTTCAGGCGTAACCCATCTTTAGAGATGGAGATCTGCTGACCTTACCTGATCTGGCACCAGACCCACAGCAATATGATTGGCTCTCACCTTCTTCAGGGTAATAAATATTGGCCTGGTCAGTCACACCCACGTCCTGTCAATGAATTTAAGAAAAAGCTTTTCCTCACTTCATTCTTGCTTTTGCAGATCACTTAAAATCCATGCTCCTCTTGTTCTCGTACATGCAGGAACAGTGTCTTCCTGTCTGCTTTATCCAGCCCAATCATGATTTTAAACCTTCCATTTTCAGTGTGAAGCTGATGGTCCAGCTCCTTTCCTGCGAGGTCATGTTATGTTTTATCTTCAGCTGTGGCCAAATATCAGTTTACCATTACACAGACACTCAGACACAGAGAGGAAATACCATGGGTAGGCTTAGAAAATGATAGAGAAGAGCAAACCATTGAGTCAACTAAAGAGCTGAAGAAATACTTCTGAGCTGTAGCCATGACAGTATTTTAGGAAAATTTGAAGCCAATTCTGACTGAAATCCTGGAATTCCCTCCCAAATAGTATACATGGGTGGCACAGTGGCTCAGTAGTTGTAACTCCTGCCTCACAGCGTCAGGGACCCGGGTTCAATTCCAGTCTTCGGTGACTGTGTGGAGTTTGTACATTGTCCCTATGTCCACATGGGTCCCCTCTGGGTGCTCTCGTTTCCTCCCACAGTCCAAAGATGTGCAGGTTCGTTGGATTAGCCATGCTAAATTGCCCATAGTATCCAGGGATGTGCAGGCTAGGTGGATTAACCTGATAAATTCAGGGTTGCAGAGGTTATGGATCTGGTTGGGATGCTCTTCAGAGGATTGCTGTGGACTCGATGACCTGAATGGCTTGCTTCTACACTGTAGGGATTCTATGATCTGCTGACAGCAGGTGTCCTGCAGCGGTTCAAGAAGGCACCTCACCGCAATCTTTTCAGGAGACAACTGGGGCGTGGCAATAAATGCTGCCCCAGCCTATGCCCCAAGAGTGAACAATAAAAGAAGCAAACAAATTCTTCTGAAGTAAAGAAAGGAATAGTTAACCAATGGGTCGGTAGGGCAGTGGGGGATGGAGAGTTGAGGTGCGGCTGTCTGTTTGGCCGTAGTTTGTATATGGCACAGTTTCTGCTGGCCATATGAGTTGACAAGTTGACTTGAACAGGCACAGATTTTGCCCCAAATCTACCAGTCAGTGTCAATATTTACTCTTTTCTCACCCGTCGCCAACCAAAACAAGATATTAACCTCTTGGCTTCTTTCAGTTTTCACTGACTGATTTTCCAATGAGGAATTCTTCCACACTCAGGGAGTGCAGGAATCCTGGGAATGAACAATGGAGAGAATCAGGCACTGATGTCTGCACTAGCAGCTGGAATCTGATGAGTTCCAGTGTCCTGGAACCCCTCAGCATGCTGGTGTGAGTCTATGTGTCAGTCTGTGGGTATGTAAGTGGGTGGGTTTGGAAGGTCAGGATACTTGAGTTGGAGAGATCAGAATTCAGGGGGTAATTTGGGAAGTGGGCTGGCGTCCAACTGGGTTGGATGTCGGGATGGAATCTGAGGGTTGCATGTTCAGAGGGTCAGGGTGAGAGCTGGAGATCCAGGAAATTTGGGGAGTTGGAGATTCAATGGATTTCATCTGGGGAGTTTGGTTGGGTCAGTGGGCATTGAGGGGAAGTGGATGTCTGGTGTATAGTTATCCAGGATTTATGAAGTGATTTTAATTCGTCTAAAACCTCATGAGTGACCATCCAGTGAAGTCAATTGGATTTCTCCCAAATCTCCAGTGTTAACTCATAGTCATAAGTATTTGATTCCAGTCCTGGACAGCTTTAAACTTCCATGTAATGCCAGCAGAGTCAGCACATTAGAATTTCTCAATGGGCATGGTGCATACTTTTGGGTATATTCAATTACTGATGATTTTGGTGACGATGGTGATGGGTGGCTGGGGGTGTTGGGCAGTGTCTTTAAATGGCCATTTACCAGCCACAAAGAATTCAAATAGACAAGGATGGCTGGATCTTTCACAACTGCCTTAGCCCTTCGTAAAATTTCCATCAGGTTGTGAAGGCATTAGGAATGTCACCAATTAGACTTTATGATCTGGCCAACTCACACTGCCTTCACCCCCAACTCCACCACCGTCACATGCTTCCATGCTCCTCACCCCTCCCCACTACAACCCTCACCTTCACAAACCAGCCACTGGACCGAAGCATTGTCAGAGCATTCTGCAAAACAGTGTCTGAAAGTTCCATGGAGATACCAATTTGGCAATGTAAATAGGTTAAAATAAAATCCAAAGAAGTGTAGATGTTGTCAATCAGAAGCAAAGGCAGAAGTTTCTGGAAAACCTCAGCAGGTCTGGCAACATCTTTGGAGAGAAATCAGAGTTAATGTTTCAGGTCCAGTGACCCTTCCTTCAAACTCAGAGTGTGAAATGGATGTCTTTGTGGCTTGACTTTCAACTACAGGGTCTCACAACAATGGGCACTGTGTAGGCAAATCTTTCAGAAATTTAACTTCTGGACCAAACCTCCCTTTACAATTAATATTAATATTTATAAAGGACTTTTAATGTACCACAACAAGAATAAAAAAAAGCATAACTTTGAACTCTGCTGCACATATCCTAACTTGCACCAAATCTTGTTCAAATATCACCTGTGCCCACTAATCTACATTCTCACCAAGTCCAGTATCGTCTCAGTTAGTGATAAATAATTAGTGGATTGAAGCATTTTAAGGCTAGGTGGTAAGGAGAATGGAGTTGGATTAATTAGGTAATTCTTGCAAAGAGCCAGTATAGGCAGGGTGGACAGAAGGGCCTCTGGTACCATTACATTCTATGAAATGTACCAGAAGCATTTTGCCTCTTGACAATTGCATTTACAAACTCTAAGTCTGGAACTCTCTTAACTAAACCTTCCCACCTGTCTCTCTCCACCTAGTTAAATGCTCCTTAAGTACCACTTTTTTGATCGAGTAGCATGATATCTCCTTCTGTGCCTTGGTCTCATTCTTTTCTGTCTGATAACATTTCTGTGAAGTACCACAGGACATTTTACTACATAAGTGGCAGTGTTCAGCTGCAAGTTGGTGTGTTAATGTAAATCGTTACCAATATAACTAAGTATACCCAACAGCAACTTTGTTAGATGAATAACACAAACTTGCAAAAATGGACAAAAGACAAATAGACTGCATGCTACCATTTGTCATGTAGAATTCACCACTTTAATTTGAATTCTTGCCAGTGAAAGGCAATTAGCAGAGTCTGGGGTATAACCTTAGGCCTAAGCAAATTATATATATTCCCAGTGAGTTAGTCAATTGTTATTTGTTTATTTTCAAATACACTGTCATCATCCAAATAGGCATCATTTCATATCTGAGGGAGGGAACTTTTCACTAATGATCTATTTTGCTTTAATAGACCATGTATAAACATAATTAGCAGTCAGGGAGAATTTAAAATAAGTCAGAGTGGAGTATGAGATGTGATATTAGTTGCTATGAATGCGTTCAGGGGTCTGGAAAATTACAATATGGTCCTTAAGGGAAACATCACAGTAGAGTTGAAACAAGTGAGATTCATGAATACATTTAAGCAGTGAGCTGATTTTCCCTTGCTGGGTCAGAGGATAAAGGAACTCTACAGTATGCTGCTGAACTGAACAGACTGGCGCTCTGTTTTCGATTCTTAGCTTACGTGGAAATATTTGTCTCTGTTGAACAGCTCAGTAATGGCTTGCAGCATCCGAGGTGGGGGATAGGGAGGAGGGAGTCATCAGCCAGATTTCCCGCTATCCAGCCAGAAACCCACTGCCTTCGCTTGAAAAGCTCATGCAAGTGGATGACAGCCAACAGAGAAATTTGTGATCCTGGCTGGAACGCCTTCCAAGGTCAAAGAGCTTTCAAGCTTTAATCCCAGCGGAAAATGTGGGCCCCTTGGCCGGTGTACCAGACACTGATGAAATGACTGTGAAACTTCATTTCTGCACCCACAGGACAGTGGAGAGAACTGGGGAAAACTGGTTAGGGAAGAAATTGAACGTTATTATTACTCCTGCAACACATGCTGATTCTTTAAGGACATTACTCCCCTATTTTAGTTTATTAGTTTGAACACGTTTGCATCTTGATGGAGCTCAGATTTGCAATAACTCATTTCATAAACAAAACCAAAATACAGCAGGAATTGTGTTCACTGTGTTCATGTTGCATTGCATTCACAAGGGTTGCAATTGAAAGTTTAAAGCTAACATCAATAATGGTCAATCTCGTCATATTAATTCCATTTAGAATTCAAACAAAAGTTGGGAGTTTAAGAATGTTCAGGGCTGTGGCAGGCAATGCTGTGTGGAACTTGGCATCTGCTTTCTCCTGGAACCAACTCCTCCAGAATAAGTTTCCTTGAATGGCCACAGTAAGTCTTCACCATCCATTTGAAGAGTGTCTCCAATGTTATGACATAATGCCAGAGCCAATGCACCATCAGATGCTTTCCAGTCTTCAGTCAGTGCCTGCCAGAATCAAAAGGTCCTGGGTTTGAGTTTTGCCTTTGAGACCTAAGCATATATTCTAGACTGAGAGAAGTGTTAAGAGAACAAAAACAGAAGTTGCTGGAAAAGCTCAGCAGCCAGGAGAAAGTGAGGACTGCAGAAGCTGGAGAGTCAGAGTCGAAAAGCGTAGCAATGGAAGAAAACACAGCAGGTCAGGCAGCATCCGAGGAGCAGGAAAATAGACGTTTCAAGCATAAGCCTTTCATCAGGAATGTGGAGGGGGAAGGGAGCTGAGAGATAAATAGGAGGGTGGGGACGGGGCTGGGGGAAAGGTAGATGGGCTGGCGATAGGTGGACCTTCAGGGCACAGGAGATGACCTGGAGGTTGCAGTGGGAAAGAATCTCACTGAACCTAGCAGGTCTGGCAGCACCTATGGAGAGAAATCAGAGTTAGCGTTTCAGATTGAATGACCCTTCCTCAGAGCCCATTATTGAGGGAGTGCTGCATGTTGGAGATCCAGCTACACAAAGAGAAATTACCTTTGCAGGGATATAAAATAGGTTCTATTTTAAAGAAAAGCAGAATAGTTTATTTCTGGTGTTCTGGCCAATATTTAATCTTCAACTAAACATTGCATAGAAACATATGCTCTGACCATTTATCTGACTGTGTATCCTAAAACCTCACAGATGGCAATCTGCTGCCCCTACATTTCAACAGTGAATATACTTATTGAGCTCAAAACTATTCTGAGCTTAATGAAAGTGTTGGATAAACATGAGCTATTTTTTCTATTTTTAATTGGAATGCGGACCCATTTCCACTTTCCTTCTATTTCAAATGAGAAGTTCTATACTGCCTTCAGGCAATATTGATATCGCTTTCTTGTTTACATTTCATCATTAAGGATTTTAGAACAGTTAATGGAATGAACCATTCCTCACTGTTTGATTATTGCTTCACCCTTAATAGTGTAATGACCTGTGGTCATCTCCCTGACCACAAAAATACCCTTTGAAAAGTACAGACTGTTGCAACATTTGCATGCCAAAACTCTTAATTCATCACAACAGGTTTCCTGAACTTACCACTTTAGCCAGGGCTTTGAATCTATATAACCCAGCTACAAATCACTCAAAGTAACATTGCAGTTTAATAAGACCATTATAATTACAAGGCGAGCACAAGGGTTCATTTTTAAAGACTTGATTTAATCGATTTGATCAGCAGGAAGTGTATTAAACTTAGATAAACCTTTATATGGATGTCATGTGGTGTGTTGAGTCGTCTCCCCGCCTCTGTGCCAGAAACCCTACAGTCAAGTCTCTTTCTAGACACTTCTCGAAGTGTCAACTTGTGAATCCTTCCAATACACACCAAAGTCTGGTTGTAAGAGCAGGAGAGATTACTGCCATGTCATCGAAACAAAATTTGGAGCCTTTGTTAATCACTAGCCATGGCACTGGACATCAATGTACAAGTGGCAATAACAACTTGGACTTAGAGTCACAGATGTGAAGCACGGAAACAGACCCTTTGGTCCAATTCATCCATGTAGACCAGATAAATCTAATTCCATTTGCCAGCACTTGGCCCATATCCCTCTAAATCCTTCCTGCTTCTATACCCATCCAGATGTCTTTTAAATGTTGTAATTATACCAGTCTCCACCACTTCCTCTGACAGCTCATTCCATATACGCACCACCCTTTCGTGAAAGAGTTGCCACTTAGGTCCCTTTTAAATTCTTCCTCTCTTAGTCTAAACCTATGCCGTCTAGTTCTGGACTCCCACACCAGGGAAAAAATCTGTGCCTATTTGCCCTATCTATGCCCCTCATGATTTTATAAACCTCTATAAGAACACCCCTCAGCCTCCAATGCTCCAGGGGAAAACAGCCCCAGCCTATTCAGCCTCTCCCTGTAGCTCAAACCCTCCAACCCTGGCAGCAGCCTTGTAAATCTTTTCTGAACCATTTTAAGTTTAACATCATTCCAACAGGAAGGAGACCAGAATTGCACACAATATTCCAAAAGTGGCCTCACCAATGTCCTGTACAGCCGCAACTGATCTCCCAACTCCTGTACTCAATACTCTGACCAATAAAGGAAAGTATACCAAATGCCTTCTTCACTATCCTATTTACCCGTAATTCCTCTTTCAAGGAGCTATGAACCTGCACTCCAAGATCTCTTTGATCAGCAATACTTCCCAGGACCTTACCATTAAGTGTATAAGTTCTGCTAAGATTTGCTTTCCCAAAATGCAGCACCTCGCATTTATCTAAATTACACTCCACCTGCCACTCCTTGGCCCATCTGATCAAAATCCCATTGTACTCTGAGGTAATCTACTTCGCTGTCCACTACACCTGTAATTTTGGTGTCATCTGCAAACTTACGAACTATATCTCCTGTGTTCACATCCAAATCACTATATAAATGACAAAAAGTAGTGAATCTAGCATCGATCCTTGTGGCACACCACTGGTCACAGACCTCCAGTCTCAAATGCAAACTCTCTCTTTTACCATCGAGCCAGTTCTGTATTCAAATGGCTAGTTCTCCCTGTATTCTATGTGATCTAACCTTACAGACCAGTCTATCATGAGGAACCTTGCCAAACACTTTACTGACGTCCATATAGACCATATACACCACTCTGCCCTCATCAATCCTCTTTGTTACTTCTTCAAAAAACTCAATCAAGTTCATGAGACATGATTTCCCATGCACAAAGCCATGTTGATTATCCCTAATCAGTCCTTGCCTTTCCAAATACATGTAAAGCCTCTCCCTCAGATTCCCTCCAACAACTTTCCCAACACCAATGTCAGGCTCACTGGTCTGTAGTTCCCTGACTATTCCTTACCATCTTTCTTAAATAGTAGCACTGCATTAGCCAACCTCCAGTCTTCCAGCTCTTCATCTGTGACCATCAATGATACAAATATCTCAGCAAAGGGTCCAGCAATCACTTCCCTAGCTTCCTATCAACAGAGTTCTAGGGTATACTTGATCAGGTCCTGAGGATGTATCTACTTTTATGCATTTTAAGACATCCAGCACCTGCTCCTGCGTAATATGGACATTTTTCAAGATATCACCATCTATTTACCCCACATTCTGTATCTTCCATAATCTTCTCCACAGTAAACACTGATGAAAAATACTCATTTAGTATCTCCCCCATCTCTTGTGGTTCATCAAATAGGCTGCCTTGCTGATCTTTGAGGAGGCTTATTCTCTCCCGAGTTACCCTTTTGTCCTTAATATAGTTATGAAATCACTACAAAGGATGAAACCAGAAAACAAAAATACTCCAATATTTTACAAGTTACCGAAAGTACAGGCACACCACTCAGACCCATTGTGGCACTGCCAGGATTGCCACCACATAAACTGACAAAAGAACTCCAACACAAACTAAAATATCATATCTGCGGATCCAAATCGACTTAATGCCTTTTCTCTGGGGCTTGGAGTTTTCTATTAAGTCTGCTCCCTGTTCAGGAGACAAGCATTATCACAGCGCTCGCAAGCCCCCGCCTACTCCCAACATCGCCCCCCCCCCCCAGCCGCCCCCAAACCCAGTCATACACCACCCCCCATCTGCCCTGACACTGCCTGCCCCCCACCCGCCCCTCTGTCCGCCCCCAACATTGCCTCGCCCAACCACCCTCAAAATCCATCCAACACAGTCCCCCATCTGCCCTGACACTGCCTGCCCCCCACCCGCCCCTCTGTCCGCCCCCAACATTGCCTCGCCCAACCACCCTCAAAATCCATCCAACACAGTCCCCCATCTGCTCTGACACCGCCTCCCCCACTTGCCCCTCCGCCCGCTCCCAAACGCTGTCCAACACCGACCCCTGCCTAAACCCCACCGAACACTACCCTCCTGCCCGACCCCAAACCCTATCCAACAGCACTCCCCCCACCTCCAAAACCGCCCCCCGCCCGCCCGCCACCGCCGTCCACCCCAGACACCGCAATCTCCATCCTGCCCCAACACCACCGCCCGCCCCCTCCACCCCCACCCCCACCCCCCGCACAACACCCGTCGCCCCGACCCTCTCTCCAGGGCATCTGGACTGGACACCACAAGATTGCTGCTGCTGCTATTGCCTTTTGGGGGGTGAGTCTCCAACTAGTGCGCATGCACGCATGCGTACACACACACATGCGCACAACTGTTTGCTGCAACTTCTTGTCAGCTTCCACCTTTGCCCTGTACAGGACAATGTTAGAGAGATTATCTGGGAAAGTGGGGGGAGGGGGGGATGTTAGGGTACACCCCTGTGTAGAACTCCAGGGAAAGTGTGAGAAGGTTGGGGGTGGGGGGGGGTGGGGGTGGGGGAGGGGGTAGTGTGAGAGAGAGAGAGAGAGGGAGGTCAGTCACTTAGAGACAGCGCCTGCATTCCCATCATTCCAGGACTGTTCTCAGCAGCACTTTTAATCACCGTAACCAAAAGACGCGATCAGTGTTGGACACACATCTTTGATGTAATGTTTCTGTCGGGACCTCGAGAACTCCTTCGGATAATCTGATTTTTGGATAATTGGTATTTGGATAATCGAGGTTCCCTGTATATGAACCGATCAATGGGACAACCATGGGTTTCCCCATCTCTGGGCTCAGAGCAGAAGCAGTGATGCAAAGATTGGAACAAGCAGCCTTTACACAATTCCAACCCAAACTCTGGATCAGCTACATAGACAACACTTTTGTTATCACTAAGAGAACAGAAATCGAGAACACACACTGGATTATCAACACCATACACACAGGGATCTGATTTATGAGAGAGAGGAGGAAACCAACAATCAACCCCAATTCCTAGATGTGATGATACAAAGAACACAGAATGGTAAATGCACCACAAAAATGTACAGGAAAGCCACACACACTGACCAGGTCCTGAGTTACAACAGCAACCACCCAAACACACACAAGAGAAGCTGCATTCGGACCCTGTTGAAAAGGGCTACAGCACACTGCAGCACTCCCGAGCTACAAAGGGAAGAGCATTCCCCAGAAAAGATATCCCCACAACTTCATTCACAGATGCCTACCAGGCAAACAAAAGAGAAACACTGGCTACACTATTACAAGACCCAAAGACACATACACCAAACACCACCAACTTCATCAGCAAAGACTGTATCATCAAACTAGTAGACCTATGCCTTACCACCCACTTTACCTTCAACAATAAAACCTACAGACAAACCACTGAACACCCATGGGATCTCCGATATCAGGGTTCTTAGCAGAGACAGTAATGCAGAGACTCAAACAAACAGTTCTGCCAACCGTCCAACCCAAACTTTGGGTTTGCTACGTGGATGATACCTTTGTCATCACTAAATGAAACAAATTCCATCAAAAATACATTTACTGGCATGAAGTTCACTAAAGATGAGGAAAACAACAATAAACTGCCATTCCTCGATGTCACAGTAGAGCCAACAGCTAATGGGGAACTTCAAACCAGCATCTACAGGAAAACAACTCATATGGACCAAATACTGAAGTACAGAAGCAATCATCCCAACATCCACAAACAAAGCTGCATCAGAACATTATTTCAACAAGCCCCCATACACTGCAGCACAGAGGAACTATGCAGAGCAGAGGAAAATCACTATAAAATGTATTCAAAAAGAATGGGTACCCAAAGAACACAATCAGCCAATTTCTCAGCAACAAACCCAAACAAGTAGACAAAATACATTCAGAAACCCTCGCCATTCTCCCCTACATCAAAGACATCTCAGAAATGACTGTCAGAATACTCAGACCCCTTGGCATCATGGTAGCCCATAAACCTACCAAAACACTAAAATAGCAGCTAATGAACTTGAAAGACCCTATACAGACAAAACTAATGTAATTTACAAAATACCATGCAAGAACTGTAACAAACACTATATCGGACAAACAGGCAGAAAACTAGCCACCAGGATACATGGACCTCAACTATCCACCAAACAACATGACTCTCTCTCACTAGTATCCTTACATACAGATAAAGAAAGACACCACTTTGACTGGGACAACACATCCTAGGATAAGCCAAACAGAGACTTACGTGAGAATTCCTAGAAGTATGGCATTCCAAATGGAACTCTATCAACAAACGCATTGACTTGGACCCCATGTACCACCCCCTGAGAAAAAGAATAGGAAATGACATTACTGCAGAAAATGACATCTCCGCAGGAAGTTGCATCACCAACCCAAATAAACCAAAACATATAAATAGAAAGCAGGAAACATGAGCAGTGCTTCATCTGGAGGCTCACTGAAAATGTTACCTAGTCGGGCGACGAAATGTCTGAAAATGAACTTTCCAGCTCAGCGAGTAAATCTACATCCAGAAAAACAATGTGACAAGGAAATGCATTGATATAACTCCCTAGCTACGCTACCTTACATAAAAACAGCCTCGAACTAACAGCCAGACTTCTCCAACCACTGGGATTCATGACAGCCCAATAACCAACAGCCACGCTCAGACAGCAACTCACCAGAACAAATGACCCCATACCCATCATGTGTAAAACTAATGTAATTTACAAGGTTCCAAGCAAAGACTGCCCGAAACACAATCCGTATTCACAAACACCAACTGGCCACTAAACGCCACGACCAGCTGTCCCTAGTAGCCACATACACAGATGACAAGGATCATAAATTTGACTGTGACAACACACCGATCATAGGACAGGCTGAGAATTTCTAGAAACGTGGCACTCATCCATGGACTCTATCAAGAAGCACCTAGACCTTGACCCAATAGACCGGCCACTACAATGAACAAACGGAACCGGCACCCGGAAGCAGGGGACAAAATGTTTGCAAATCAACTTCCCAGCTCGGCAAACATACCCACAACCACGGCAATTTATAAAATCCCTTTGGATTCTCCTTAACCCTATTTGTCAAAGTTATCGAATGTCCCCTTTTTATCCTCCTGATCTCCCTCTTCAGTATACTCCTTCTGCTTTATTCTCTTCTAGGAATTCACTTGATCTCTCCTGTCTGTACTTAACATATGCTTCTTCCTTTTTTTCTTACACAAACCCTCAATTTTTCTAGCAGTCATGATTTGGAGATGCCAGTGTTGGACTGGGGTATACAAAGTTAAAAATCACACAACACCAGGTTATAGTCCAACCGGTTTAATTGGAAGCACACTAGCTTTTGGAGCGCCGCTCCTTCATCAGTGGTTGGCACAAGGAGCGGTGCTCCAAAAGCTAGTGTGCTTCCAATTAAACCTCTTGGACTATAACCTGGTGTTATGTGATTTTTAACTTCAATTTCTCTAGTCATCCAGCATTCCCTACACCTTGCCTTGCCTTTTACCCTCACAGGAACATACAGTCTCTGGACTCTTGTTATCTCATTTCTGAAGGTTTCCCATTTTCCAGCCATCCCTTTACCTGTGAACACCTGTCCCCAGTTCTCAGGGGTTGGTTGACTCAACTGGCCAGATGGTTTGTGTAAGCACCAATATGGTGTTTTTTTAGATTAGGTTACATTACAGTGTGGAAACAGGCCCTTCGGCCCAACAAGTCCACACCGACCTGCCGAAGCGCAACCCGCCCATACCACTACATTTACCCCTTACCTAACACTATGGGCAATTTAGCATGCCAGTTCACCTGTCCTGCACATCTTTGGACTGTGGGAGGAAACCGGAGCACCCGGAGGAAACCCACGCAGACACGGGGAGAACGTGCAAACTCCACACAGTCAGTCGCCTGAGGCGGGAATTGAACCCGGGTCTCTGGCGCTGGGAGGCAGCAGTGCTAACCACTGTGCCACCGTGCCGCCAACATTTTTTTTTCTCGTTCTATAAGCCTTCCTGGTTGTGACTTTAGATTTATTTCTTCCTTAATCTTCAGTCTAAACATAGTCATATTTAGATTAAAATCCCCTTCTCTTGTTTGAATGGATTGAACACCTGCCTTTGAGTCCGACTGTGGTGGGGGTCATAACAAAATGTGTCAGAGAAAAACCGCACATTGTGGACAATTCTGTACAGGGTGCAGGCCTCAACATTATGAGAAACATGTAGATTTGTAGCAGAAGGTGAAAAAAAAGTCTTAATCTGAAATTATAAGCTGTCAAGAAAGATTGAACAGACTCATTGTCTTTCTCCCTTTGTTAAGGGCATAGAACAGTACAATGCAGAATAGGCCATTTGGCCCAGCTTGTCTGTGCTGACCTTGATGCCATTTCAAAGTAATTCCATCTGGCTGTACATGGTCTGTATCCCTCTATTCCCTGTCTGAATGCTTCTTAAACATTGTTATTGCATTTGCTTCAACCACCTGCCCTGGCACTACAGGCACCTACCACCCTCTGTGTAAAAAAACTTACTTCGCTCATCTTTAAATTTTCTCCCTCTCACCTTAAACCTATACCCACTAGTATTTGACATTTCCACCCTGGGCCTGGGAAAAAGACTTCAACTGTCCACCTCTCCCTGCCTCTCGTAATTTTATATACTTCTATCAGGTCACCCCCTCATCCTCCGACGCTCTCACAAATATTCAAGTTGTTAACCATTCCTTATAGCTCATGCCCTCCAATCCAAGCAGCATCCTGGTAAACCTCTTCGGCATCGTCTCCAAAGCATCCTCGTCCTTCCTGTAGTGTGCTGAACAGAACTTCGCACTATACTCCAAATGTGGCCTAACTAAACTTTCATACAGCTCCAACATGACTTGCCAAATTTTATACTCAGTGCCTTGACCGATAAAGGCAAACGTGTCATATGCCGGTCCAGTGATAGGAGAGACTAGGACCAAGGCCTTCGAGTACAGAGAAGAACTTTTAGAATGGAAAGACTTCTTCAGCCAGAGAATAGTGAATCAATGGAATTCATTGCCACAGAAGGCTGTGGAGGCCAGGTCATTGAGTGTATTTAAGACTGAGATAGATAGGCTCTTGAGTTCCAAGGGGATCAAGGGTTATGGGCAGAAAGTGGGAGAATGGGATTGAGAAATTTATCAGCCATGAATGAATGGTGGAGCAGACTCAATGGGCTGAATGGCCTAATTTCTGATCCTATGTCTTTTGGTTTTATGGTCTCTTTACCTCCTTATCCATTGTTTGCAGCTTTCAAGGCCAAATATTTGCATTGCAAATATAACATATTAGTGACAATTCTTTTAATTCATGTCACTTTAGTGAGCCACTGGGCACATGGAGTCGAGAGTGTTGCATGTAGCCGTCCCGTGCAGTCATAGATTAAGGTGGTTCACCAACTCCCAACCTCTGCAGTTCTGTGAAGACTATGGATCATGTGTATGTTGGTTGATGGCAGTTGCATTTCTGCTTTAGTTATTTGAAAATTTGTTTTCTGTTCTTTTGACATCACATCAGCCTCACCCTCCTGAAGTTTCGACACCTGGTACAGTGGTGGGATGGAAAGGTCAGAGAGTCACTTTGCAGACCGAGCTAAGGTAGTTATCAACAGGTCCAAGCAGTGGGCAGCAGAGAGGGCCATCAATCCTGACTGGTTGCATCTATTCTATGGCTATGTCTGTTCTGTGATGACCTTAGAAACAGACATTGAAGTACAGGTCATTCTACAATAACATGTGTTTTGTTTACACATGTAACGCGATTGAAGAATAAAGGGCACTGTTTTTAATGTGCAAAGTTTTAAAGTGTGTATTGGGTATAATGTGATTCCAGCCCCATTAGTTTAAATGGTGCTGCTATTACACAATCTTCTTATAACGCGGGAATTGTATGAGAATGGAACTACCGTATTATAGCAGAACTGACTGTATCCCAAGAGAGGTGACACTAAAGGGGTTGGAATGCATTCTCCTCCACTAACATCGTTCTGATTTAGTATCTTCCTTGCCCCTTCTCCTTTTGATTTTTGTTATTGCTACAATCCCTGATGGGCAACATTTGTAAGTTGTTCACTGGTGAAGATTTATTTAAGACTAAGTGAGAACATGATATCCTACCAATGAGGAGTTGGCATCTGGGCATGGAAAAGGTCCTGTCAGGAAAGGTGGAAAAAGTGGAAACTGATGTTCATTTTAAACTATAGATTTACAATCAAACTCTTGTACATCTTTGAAAATCTTTTGATACATAATTCAATATATGAATATTGAACTGTGAAACGGCAAGAGGATTTGTTGCTAAGGGCATTCATTTAAGGTCAGAGTTGAGATGAGAAAGAAGAAAATTTTTGCAAAGAGTTTTGGAATGCGTTCTCTGATAGAATGGTGCAAACTGATTTAATAACAACATTGAGAAGATGAATCAATATGTATAATTCATACCACAGCTAGAATACTGTGAAAAAATCTCAGGTGCCATATCTAAGGGAATAATATATACTGGCATGGGGGCAGTTCAGGGAAGATTCGCGAGGCTGATCCTGGGAATGGAGGGACTGTCTTATGAGGACAAGATGAGGAATTTGGGCTTGTACTCACGGGAGTTAAAAAGAATGAAATATATCAGATTCTGAAGATAGGTTACTTGACTCGAAACCGACCTCTACACGCTGAGGCCAGGCGCAAACTCACAGACACCTCCTCCTACTGCCCCCTCAACCACGACCTCACCTCCCACCACCAAACCATCATCTCCCAGGCCATCCACAATCTCATCAACTCAGGAGATCTCCCATCCACAGCCTCCAACCTCATTGTCCATGAACCCCGCACCACCTGATTCTACCTCCGAACAAAGAATCACAAATCCGACTTCACTGGCCGACCCATTGTCTTAGCCTGCTCTGGTCCCACTGAACTCACCTCTGCATACCTTGACATGGTCCTGTCCCCCTTAGTCCAGGAACTCCCCACCTATATTCGGGATGCCACCCATACCTTTCACCTCCTCCAAGATTTTTATTTCCCCAGCCCCCAATGTCTCATCTTCACCATAGACATTCAGTCCCTGCACACATCCATCTGCCACGATGAAGGGCTCCAAGCCCTTCATTTCTTCCTGTCACGTCGTCCCAACCAGTACCCTTCCGCTGACACCCTCACCTACCTGGCTGAACTGGTCCTCACCCTGAACAACTTCTCCTTCCAATCCTCCCACCTTCTCCAAACCAAAGGGGTAGCCATGGGCACCTGCATGGGAGCCAGCTATGCCTGTCTCTTTGTCGGTTACGTGGAACAGTCCAACTTCCGCGTTTCCACCAGCACCATTCCACACCTTTTCCTCTGCTACATCGATTACTGTATCGGTGCTACCTAATGCTCCCACGAGGAGGTTGAACAGTTCATCACCTTCATCCACACATTTCACCCTGACCTTTAATTTACCTGGACCATCTCAGACACGTCTCTCCCCTTCCTGGACCTCTCCATCTGCATTTCCGGTGACCGAATAGCCCACCGACTCCCACAGCTATCTAGACTATACCTCCTCCCACCCTGCCTCCTGTAAAAACACCATTCCTTATTCTCAATTCCTCCGCCTCCGCTGCATCTTTTCCCAGGATGACCAATTCCATCTTAGAAAATACCGGATGGCCTCCTTCTTCCAACATTGCAATTTCCCTTCCCACATGGTAGACAATGCCCTCCAGTGCATCTCTTCCACTTCCCGACCACTGGCCTTGAACCCCACCCCTCCACATGCAGCAAGAACAGGACCCCTCTGGTCCTCACCTTCCACCTCATCAACCTCCGTGTATATCGCATCATCCTCCACCACGTCCACCACCTACAAACAGACCCCACCACCAGGGATATATTTCTCTCCCCACCCATAGCAGCATTCCGGAGACACCATTCCCTCCGAAACCCCCTCGTCAGGTCCATGGTAACCCCCTCCCCTACCAGCCCACACCCCACTCCCGACACCTTGCCCTGCCACTGCAGGAAGTGCAAAACCTGCATCCATTCTCCTCACCTCCGAAGGATCCTTCCACATCTGACAGAAATTTACCTGTACCTTCACCAATGTCATCTACTGTATCCGTTGTACCTGGTGTGGTCTCCTCTACATGAGGGAGACAGGACGCCAACTTGCGCATCATTTCAGAGAACATCTCTGGGACACCTGCACCAACCAACCCCATTGCCACATAGATGAACACTTCAACTCCTCCCTTCCACTCCATCAAGGACATACAGGTCTTGGTCCTCCTCCATCACCAAACCATTACCACCCGACGCCTGGAGGAAGAATGCTTCATACTCCGCCTTAGGATCAATGTGGATTTCAACAGTTTCCTCATTTCCCCTCCCTCTATGTTATCTCAGTCCCAAGCCTCCAACTTGGCACCACCCTCCTTACTTGTCCATCACCTTTCCCATCTACCCACTCCACCCTCCTCTCCAACCTTTCCCTTTCTCCCTCACCTTCATCAACCTATCACATTCTTAACTACCTTCCCCCCAGCTCCATCACCACCTCCCATTTATCTCGCAGACTCTGGCCCACAAGCCTCATTCCTGATGAAGGGCTTATGCCCGAAACATCGATTCTCCTGCTCCTCGGATGCTGCCTGACCTGCTGTTCTTTTCCAGTACCACACTCTCAACACTGGACTCTAAATGTCAACTGTGTTTATCTCTCCATAGAAGTGACCAGATTTGCTGAATTTCTCCAGCAATTTTTGTTTTTGTTCAAGATTCTTAGGGGATTTGACAGGGTAGATGTGGAAAGGTTATTTCCCTTTGTGAGAGAGTCTGAGACTAATGGACAGAAACTAAAAGTACAGATTTGCATATTTAAAACATAATAAGGTAGAATTTCTTCTCTTGGTGGGTTGTGAAACTGTGGAATTTTTTATTGCTGAGGACTGTTGACGCTGGTTCATTAAGTATATTCAAGGATGGGATCGAGAGACTTTTAATCAATGAGGGAATCAAGGATAATGGGGCAAAGGAAAGAAAGTGGAGTTGAGGATGATCAGATTAGGCATGACCTCATTGATTGGTGGAGCAGACGTGATGGGCTAAACTGCCTTCTTCTACTCCTACTCTTACTATGGCAACTCTTGATGGCTGAGACTTCCAGTGTGTTTATGATCTCAGGAAAGGCTAATGCAGTCCAGTTATGGAATCATTGAGTCAGGCAGCATGAAAACAGACCCTTTGGTCCAATCAGTCCATACTGACCATAATCCCAAACTAAACTAGTCCCACCTGTCAGCGCTTGGTCCAAACATTTCATATTCATGGATGTATCTGCATATCTTTCAAATGCTGTTTAAATGTAACTGTGCCCACATCTATCACTTCCTCTGGAAGTTGATTCCACACATGTGCCACTCTCTAAAAGATTAGCCCTCATTTTTTTAAAAAACAAATCTCTTCTGTGATGATGCTGTTACTTTAAAAAGGCTATTCTGTTCCTTTGTTTCCAAAAGAGGTCATAATGGAAGAGGATGGAAATGTCTGGTTTAACAATGGCAAGGGAGTGGCCAGTTCTCCAATTTCAGGTTTCTCTAGTTTGGTTTAGATATAACAGTGAGAAGCAGAAGGTTCCAAGCTTCAGCAGATGATTGCTGACTGACGTTTCTCTCTGAAATCTCTTTGGAAGTTGTTCTCTCTTGCCTGTAAGAACCTGTACTTGAATTTACCTTTTGCCAATGGGTGTATTTTATGGGATGTTATGGGATTGGAACAGCTCATTAGTTAAGTTGTTCTATTGAGTCAGTTAAGTTTTCCAATAGTTAAATCATTCTAAATTCCATTTTCATTTGTTCACATTGCAACAGTAGTGTTTAAATAAGTTATGTTTTGGTTAAAGCCGAGTGGTTTGACCAGCTGCATCACATCTGGAACACCCACTTCACATCTGTCTTTAAAACAAGAAAGGCTACTTTCTTAAAATATTTTGAGGGGGTTAGTCTGCTGCATAACACTTCTTACCTTAAAAATATGCCCTCCAGTCTTGAAATCCCCCATCCTAAGGGAAATACACCTGCTATTCACTTCATCTGTACTCCTCATGTCTTTAAAAACCTCCATAAGATCACCCTTCAACCTCCTATTCTACAGTGAAAAAAATCCTGCTCTATCCAGCTTCCTCTTATGACTCAACCCCTTTACTCCTGGCAACATCCTGATAAATATTGTCTGAACCCTCTGTAGCTTAATGATATCCTTCCTATAACTGGGAGAACAGAATTGCACACCGTACTCCAGAAGAGGCCTCACCAACGTGCTGTACAACCTCAAAATGACGCCCCAACTCCTATACTCAAAATGACGCCCCAACTCCTATACCTGAAGGCAGGTGTGCCAAATGCCTCCTTAACCACTCTGTCTACCTGTGTTGCAAACTTCAAAGAATTATTTACCTGAACCCCTAGGTCTCTCCATTCTACAAGACTACCTAAATTATGTGCCTTATTAGCATTTGATGCAAAACATCTTCCCAAAAAAGAGGTGACACAAGGCTCTCAGCAGCTCTCCAATTAAGTTCCACCTAATGGGTCAACTGATTTGCATCTTTGCGATATGATACTGACATTTACAACATTATCTGCTCATTTTGTGGACTGTCGTAACATTTAAAATGCAAACCAAGAGCCAACAAGTTGTTCTCAGTTAATCGTGTAATGTTTGCTGAGCTCTCTGGGTGCACTCAACTGTAAACGTGTAAGATTTTTGCCTTCCCCTGATTTGACAGCTGTCGTACAAGCTTAGTGCTGCTGTCTTTGGACAGAAAGGCATTAGCTACAGAAATTGGGGTCGGCCAGATGCAGTCGTGCTTCCAATAGATGCGTCCCAGATGTAAATCTAATTTGTTGCATATTCGTGCAATCAACTGCACTGAGGCCCATTGATATGACATAACTCAGGAAACAATGTACCATTTGTGGGGGCGGAGGAGAAGGTAACAGTTTTGGTAACACAGGACAACTTATTGAAAAGAAGAAAGAAACTTAGCTGCCACTCTTTGCTCATCAGCAGCACTAACTTTACAAAAATTACTGATCTCAAAGTGAAAATCTGCACAGTTCATGTGTTTATATTAAGTTGCTGTCATACTCTAAGTTGGTTAACACCTCCAGTAAATGAAGGGAGAGAGGAATTTAACATGACCCTCTCAGCAATGATACAGATACATTGACAGTGCAATTTCAAGTTTGTAACCTTCAGTTGTATTTCCTGCTGATTATTTTACTTGTGTTTTTCCAGGTTTATGGACTTTAGTTTTTGATAATCTCAATTCGTCCTCCTGAAAGCAGAAATGTTGAAAATTCAGAGCAGTGTAAACCTGCAAGTGAATTTATAGTTATTGAGTTGATTGAAGCCTCTCATGTGAGTTAATCATTGAGGCATAGAACGATCTATCATTTCAGATCATGTGCACTTCCAACATTTTCTGTTAGCAGCTTATTCTTACTGTGGTTTGTTTAATTTCATTCAAAACAAATCTTTCTTTCCTTTTGTTTCTGTCTTAATCCATTTACTTTTTAACATTTGCTAATTTTGAGTAAACCTGAAAAATGAAACATTCTGTTGAAGCTTTTTCTTTTACACTCATCAGGGTAATTTGCAAGAATACCAATTCAAGGGGAAAACCAATATTTATACTGTTGGGGAGGAGAGTGTCGATTGATTGATAGGTGGACTCTGACTGGTTTTGCATTGCTGTGGAGAAAGCAACAGTTAATGATGATTGACAGTTAACTACCCCCGATTGAGTAAGTCACTCAGTTCAAGGGGAATTAGGGAGATAATCAGTCATACTGTATTGAATGCTGGAGCAGGCTCAAGGGGGTGAACTGCCTATTCCTTATATTCTTATGTTCTATTTACTTTAGATTAGATTACTTACAGTGTGGAAACAGGCCCTTCAGCCCGTCAAGTCCACACCAACCCGCCGAAGCGCAACCCACCCAGACCCATTCCCCTACATTTACCCCTTCACCTAACACTACGGGCAATTTAGCATGGCCAATTCATCTAACCTGCACATCTTTAGACCGGAGGAAACCCACAGACACGGGGAGAATGTGCAAACTCCACACAGTCAGTCGCCTGAGGCGGGAATTGAACCCAGGTCTCTGGCGCTGTGAAGCAGCAGTGCTAACCACTGTGCCACTGTGCCGCCCATTAATATACTCTTGTATATTAATAAGCTTGAATCATACAACCATGCTTTTATTTCTTTCTTTTTAAGGAATATAAACTAGTTGCCATGAAGTCCTATGTGATGGATTTGTCTTATGGTGGTAGATTGGGCATCAGAGAAAGAATTGGTAATAAGTTGACTGAAGAACTGAATGATGTCCATGTTATTATGCACCATTGATAATGATGACGGTAGAGTAAATATGGGGGTTTTAGACAAAGTCTTTCAAAACCCTTTTCTTCTTGGACCTAACCTCACCTGAAATCAACTACAGAACTCAACTAGGAGATAGTAAGGACTGCAGATGCTAGAAGTCAGAGTTGATAAAATGTGGAGCTGGAAACGCACAGCAGGTCAGACAACATCAGAGGAGCAGGAAAGTAGACGTTTCGAATCAAGACCCTTCATCAGGACTGGAGAAGGGGGAGGAGAGCTCAGAAATAAATGATGGGGTGTGGTGGGACTGGGGGGAAGGTAGTTGGGATAGTGATAGGTGGATGTGGGAAAGTTAGTTGGAATGGTGATAGGTGGATGTAGGAAAGGTAGTTTGGATAGTGATAGGTGGATGTGGGAAAGGTAGTTGGAATGGTGATAGGTGGTTGCTGGCCGTGGGTTATTGTGTTTGGACAGTGGGAAGGGTGGAGCCAATAGGTGAGAAGGAAAATGGACAGGTTAGGTCCAGTCAAGGAGGTGGGGAGGAGAGGGAGTGCTGGACATGGAATGAGGTTGGGAAGTCAGGAGATCTTGAAGTTGGTGATATCTATGTTGAGGCTTTTGGGCTGTAAGATCTCAAGACGGAATGTAAAAACACAGGTGAGTTCCTTGGGTATGGTCCACTCTAGAAATGAATCTATCTTGCAGAACCTCTTCAGCTTTGCTTAGGATGATCTGGGTAGTGTCGATCAGCCAATATTGCCTTCCTGTGACAAGTCCACCTTCAGGAACAGTCCCTTTGCTTAAGGATCAATTCTTGATGTTCTTCCATCTGCCGAGTCTGCACACTGGAACGTTAGCATTCATTAAGCTCAGAGGAATCTGTGCCCTTTTATCTGTTTCGACCAGTATCAATTGGCACAGAAGTTTTGCGTTCAAAACTCAGTTTCATTCCTGGTTTTCTTAGAAGCTGGAGGGATCAGGTTTCCTCTTTTAGTTCCTCTTTTCAGTTTCCCTATTCAGTTTCCATCTGTGTCAAAATAATACAAGATTTCAAAATGATAAATTCCATCATAATCGGAATGGAGGAAATACTAAGTAAAAACATATGGTTCTAGAGGTGCTGTTATTTATCTTAGTTTGTCAACCAACTAACACAGGCCAAAGATTTATTTTTTTTCTCTGGATGTAAACTTCTTAATACTGTTTTCAGGATTCTTTCCCTCTCTCTGGTAAATTTCTGAGGCTGAACCAAGTTGTTTGCAATCTTAGCCCCATAGTTGGCCCTGAAATGATCTTCTAATTACATAATAAACACAAGACCGTCTATTCCCACTTTTGTCCAATTCTATGTCTGTTTCAGCTCATCGGTTGCTTCAACCCTTATTCACTATTTTGCTGCCATAACACTGAACAAGTCCATTGCCCTCCTGGATAACTCTCCACATTCTATCCTTCAGAAACTTAAGATCATCCAAAAACAGTGTTGGCCTCAATCTAATTGTTGTTCACCCATGACCACCAGGCTCACTAACCTGAACTGCCTTCCAGATAAACAACTTCCATGTCCTCACTCATCCCTATCTCTGTAATCTTTGCCAGCCATGAAACTTTCCTGTAACTCCAACCTCTCAAGCATCCTCAATTTTAATGGCTGTGCCACGCTTTAGCTGCCACAGCTTGAAGTGTTGGAATTCACTCTCTGAAACTTGATATCTTTCTGCCTTTCTCCTCATACAACATGATTGTTAAAAACCTACCTTTTTGAGCAAAGTTATCATCATTATCTGACCTCCCTTTCTTCCTTTGTGCTCATTGTGTTCCTCTGCAGCACCTTAAAAGCATATTAAAGGTGTTTTTTTATACATATATATAAAATTGTTACCATTTCTGTTCATAAAGTCAAAGCAGCATCCAAAACTCAAAAGCTGTAATTCTCATTAGAGTAGACCTCCATTTGTACAGCATCTTTCCATAGTTGTTGTGGTTCTGTTCGCCGAGCTGGGAATTTGTCTTGCAAACGTTTCGCCCCTGTCTAGGTGACATCCTCAGTGCTTGGGAGCCTCCTGTGAAGCGCTTGTGTGCTGTTTCCTCCGGCATTTATAGTGGCCTGTCTCTGCCGCTTCCGGTTGTCAGTTTGAGCTGTCCACTGTAGTGGCCGGTATATTGGGTCCAGGTCGATGTGTTTGTTGATAGAGTCTGTGGATGAGTGCCATGCCTCCAGGAATTCCCTGGCTGTTCCCTGTTTGGCTTGCCCTATAATGGTAGTGTTGTCCCAGTCGAATTCATGTTGCTTGTCGTCTGTGTGTGTGGCTACTAAGGATAGCTGGTCGTGTCGTTTCGTGACTAGTTGGTGTTCGTGTATACGGATCGTTAACTGTCTTCCTGTTTGTCCGATGTAGTGTTTTGTGCAGTCCTTGCATGGGATTTTGTACACTACATTAGTTTTGCTCATGTTGGGTATCGGGTCCTTCGTTCTGGTGAGTTGTTGTCTGACAAATTCCCAGCTCGGTGAACAGAACCACAACAACGAGCACCCAAGCTACAAATCTTCTCCCAAACTTTGAACAGCTACAGGCGAGAGACGCTAAGACAAGCCAGGAAATGGGAATCCTGTGCCAACCGCCGAAGCGCCACATATGAACAACTCCGGTTCCTGCATGAATGCCGAAAGAATTGAATCCTTCCACCATCTGTCAGATACAGACCACCAGTCAACAACCCACAAGCCAGGGACACAGCCAGGCAGAACGGATTCAGGATGATCCAGGTAATGATTACAGACACTCACAACAGACTTCACAAATACAGACAAGAACTTGTGTGCCAACAATCGTTAATTTCAAAAACCACCAATCAGGAATGGACCCGGACCATAGAACAGGCCGTCACCATAGGACAGAACAGGACCATACACCGCAAAAAAACGGCACTAAAAGAAAAAATGGCCAAACTAACACACAACAGAGAGGACACCACAACACATACCTGGATTAGAAACCTCTCCCACAGACAGCTCACAGACACGGAAAGAACAATACTGGCCAAGGGACTCAACTACAACCACAGGGATGCCAAGACAGCAGACTTCCTAGCAGCACTAGAATGCACACTCAGGAACAATGGACTGACAGAAGAGACACAACAAACTGTGAGACAAAGTATCGTACCACTGATAACAAGAAAAAGATAAACACATAACCTCAACACCAAGGAGAGGGAAGCACTAAAATCACTAAGAAACGATAAGAACATAATTATACTACCAGCAGACAAAGGCAGAATGACGGTCATCCTGGACAAAGCAGAGTACATGCAAAAAGCACAACAACTACTTGCAGATACCAATACCTACCAAAAGAGGGAGTTTGACCCCACCCCACAGCTCACCAATAGGATAAACAACACACTGAGGAATCTACAAAAAAACGGACAGATAACCAGGTCTGACCTACAAAGAATGAAACCTGAAAGCAACAACACCCCCAGATTCTATGGACTACCCAAAGTGCACAAACCAGACATCCCACTCCGACCCATAGTATCACTACCAGGGACACCATCACACAAACTGGCTAAAGAACGACAGCAGAAACTGAAACACCTGATCAGCGGATCCAGACAATCTATACAATCGACACAGGAATTCTTGGACATCATCAGAAATATACACATAGACAAGGAAGAAACTATGGTTTCATTCGATGTAATGGCACTGTTTACCTCCATCGACAAAACCCTAGCCAAAGAAACAATAGCCAACCTGCTGGACAGACATAACAGACAACAGGACGTTGAACCTATCAACAAAGACGGCATACTTAAACTACTGGACTTGTGCCTCACAACACACTTCACATTCAACAACCAAATATACGAACAAATCACCCATGGGCTCACCGATCTCTGGACTCATAGCAGAAGCAGTAATGCAAAGGTTAGAACAAACAGTCTTACCACAAATTCAACCCAAACTCTGGGTCAGATATGTGGATGACACCTTTGTAATAATTAAAAACACAGAAATAGAGAACACACACCAGATCATCAACGCCACACTCACAGGAATCCAATTCACTAGAGAGGAAGAAAGGACAACCAACTCCCATTCCTAGACGTGGTGGTACAGAGAACACCGAATGGAGAATTCACCACAAAGGTTTACAGGAAAGCCACACACACAGACCAAGTCCTAAACTATGAAAGCAACCACCCCAACACACACAAACGAAGTTGCATCAGGACACTATTCAAAAGGGCCACAACACACTGCAGCACACTAGAACTACAAAAAGAGGAAGAGGAACACCTATACAAGGTATTCGCCAAAAACGGATACCCTCGCAATTTCATCAACAGATACCTAAGGGAGTGACAACGGAACGAGGACATGCCACAACCCAAAGGACTAGCCACACTACCATACATCAAGAGCATTTCCGAACTGACAGCCAAACTACTGCGACCACTAGGACTCATAACAGCACACAAACCAACAGCCACTCTCAGAAAACAACTCACCAGAACGAAGGACCCGATACCCAACATGAGCAAAACTAATGTAGTGTACAAAATCCCATGCAAGGACTGCAGAAAACACTACATCAGACAAACAGGAAGACAGTTAACGATCCGTATGCACGAACACCAACTAGCCACGAAACGACACGACACGACCAGCTATCCTTTGTAGCCACACACAGACGACAAGCAACATGAATTCGACTGGGACAACACTACCATTATAGGGCAAGCCAAACAGAGAACAGCCAGGGAATTCCTAGAGGCATGGCACTCATCCACAGATTCTATCAACAAACACATCGACCTGGACCCAATATACCGGCCACTACAGCGGACAGCTCAAACTGACAACCGGAAGCGGCAGAGACAGGCCACTATAAATGCCGGAGGAAACAGCACACAAGCGCTTCACAGGAGGCTCCCAAGCACTGAGGATGTCACCTAGACAGGGGACGAAACGTTTGCAAGACAAATTCCCAGCTCGGCGAACAGAACCACAACAACGAGCACCCGAGCTACAAATCTTCTCCCAAACTTTGAGCTTTCCATAGCCTTTAGATTTTCCAAAGAAAACACTTTTTTCAGCTTGATGGCGAACTCCTATCTTGCAAGATGAAGGTTGTTGTTGTGTTGTTCAACTTAATGTTTAGTTTCAGCTGAGGCTCACTACTCTACCACGTGAGTCCCTGACTGGGTGACAGTGAGCTGAGAAGGTGCAGGATACGCTGGACTCTTGTTCTCTTTGGGCTGTCTTTTTGGCCAACCGAACATTACATTTCTGATCGCCTCTTGCTATGTCTTTCCAAGCAGTCCATCCCCAGAGCCCATTGACGTTGGCAGCTGTCTCTCAGTAATCACAGAACATAGAACAGTACTGCACAGGAACAGGCCCTTCAGCCCACTATGTTTGTGATGACGGCAATGCCATTCTAAACTAATGCCATCTGCCTACACAGGGTCTGTATCCCTCTATTCCTTGCTTGATCATGCATCTATCTAAATACCTCTTAAACATTGCTAATTTATCTGCTTTCACCACTGCCCCAGGTAACATGCTCCAGGCATCTCTGTATAATAAACTTTCCTCACACATCTCCCTCACACTTGCCCAATCTAACTTTAAACCAATGGCTCCTAGTATTTGACAATTCCACCCTGGGATCCATAATCTTCAAATCCTGGTTCCACATGTCCTTAAATCAGAGGTACAGGAACTGAGGAAGTAATGAAATGTTGAGCAGTTCATTACATGGAAGGTCTTTGCATGTAAGGCTGTGTTACAACCTACTGGAGTGGCATTCTATAAATCAAACCCCACTATCCCTGGAGTTATGTTGAATGTTAGATTTTCTTTTAAACTGATCACCAATATACCTGACTTTCACAGCAAGGTTGATGGAGAGATGGACCAGATTTCAGTACTGAACTTGAATCATTGTTGATTACAAGTAATTGGACTACAGCAACAAGGAAACAGATACAAAACATTGGCACATAACTCTATTGCAAAATATACTGCATTATTACTGCCTAAGCTGAAACTAATGGAATTGAGGTTCACAAGGAGGAGGTGTTAGCAATTCTGGAAAGTGTGAAACTAGATTAGTCCCCTGGGTGGGATGGGATTTATCCTCGGATTCTCTGGGAAGCCAGGGAGGAGATTGCAGAGCCTTTGGCTTTGATCTTTATGTCGTCATTACCCACATGAATAGTGCTGGAAGACTGGAGGACAGCAAATGTTGTTCCCTTGCTCAAGAACGGGAGAAAAGACAATTCTGGTAATTATATGACCATGATCCTTACTTCAGTTATGGGCAAAGTGTTGGAAAAGTTTATAAAATATAGGATTTATAATCATCTAGAAAGGAATAAATTGATTAGGGATAGTCAACACGGTTTTGTGAAGGGTAGGTTGTGCCTCACAAGCCTTATTGAGTTCTTTGAGAAGGTGATGAAACAGGTGGATGAGCTTAAAGTGGTTGATGTGGTGTATATGGATTTCAGTAAGGCATTTGATAAGGTTCTCCACAGTAGGCTACTGCACAAAATACAGAGGCATAGGATTGAGGGTGATTTAGCGGTTTAGGTCAGGAATTGGCTAGCTGAAAGAAGATAGAGAGTGGTAGTTGATGGGAAATGTTCATCCTGGAGTTGAGTTATTAGTGGTGAAATGCAAAGATCTGTTTTGGGTCCACTGCTGTTTGTCCATTTTTACAAATGACCTGGATGAGGGCAGAGAAGGATGGGTTAGTAACTTTGCGGATGACACTAAAGTTGGTAGAGTTGTGGATAGTGCTGAAGGATGTTGCAGGTAACAGAGGGACATAGGTAAGCTGCAGAGCTGGGCTGAGAGGTGACAAATGGAGTTTAATGCGGAAAAGTGTGAGATGATTCACTTTGGAAGGAGTAACTGGAATGCAGAGTACTGGGCTAATGGTAAGATTCTTGGTAGTATACCTGAACAGAGAGATCTCGGTGTCCATGTACATAGACACCTAAAAGTTGCCACCCAGGTTGAGAGGGTTATTAAGAAGGCATATGGTGTGTTAGCATTTATTGGTAGAGGGATTGAGTTTCAAAGCCACGAGGTCATGCTGCAGCTGTATAGAACTCTGGTGCGACCGCACTTGGAGTATTGCCTACAGTTCTGGTCACAGCATTATAAGAAGGATGTGGAAGCTTTGGAAAGGGTTCAGAGAAGATTTACGAGGATGTTGCCTGGTATGGAGGGAAGGTCTCATGAGGAAAGGCTGAGGGACTTGAGGCTGTTTTTGTGAGAGAGAAGAAGGTTGAGAGGTGACTTAATTGAGACATACAAGATAATCAGAGGGTTAGATAGGGTGGACAGGGAGAGCCTTTTGCCTCGGATGGTGATGGGCTAGCACGAGGGGACATAGCTTTAAATTGAGGCGTGATAGATATCGGACAGATGTTACATACACACACACACACACACACATATCTGTCTTTGGCTAGCCAAGACCTTACTGATCAATTTTCTTTCTCTGGAAGCTTTTCCATTGGCTTGTAAGAAGTATGGTGGCTCAGTGTTTAGCACTGCTGCCTCACAGTGCCTGGGACTTGTGTTCAATTCTAGCCTCGGGTGATTGTGTGTGAGAAGTTTGCATGTTTTCCACGTGCCTGCGTGAGTTTCCACCAGGCGCTCTGGTTTCCTCCCATAGTCCAAAGGTGTGCAGTTTGGGTATGCTAAATTTCCTCATCGTGTCCTGGGGTGTGCAGATTGTTGGATTAGTCGTGGCAAATGTGGGGATTGGGTCTGGATAGCATGGTCTTCAGAGGATCACTGTAGATTTGATGGACTGAATGGTCATTTTCTGCACAGTAGATATTCTATGCAGAGTGACTGAACTACTTGGGAAAATGTCTCTGATATCTGAATTCAATTGTCATAGCTCACAGCAACTGCTTCAGGTAAGACAGCCAGGTTTCTTCAGGTTTAAGCAGAGTACAAGCTGCTACTGGGCTGTGAGAACTACTTCGATGTTGTTTTCTCTCTCTCTGTCTGTTTCTACAGTACATTTTTTTTCCAATTTTAAACTGCTCAGTTAGCTTGCAATCAATCAACCTCACTTGTGGTCAACTCCTCAGATCCAGGCTGTCTACACATTGCAGGATGCCATGGCTACATAAAAATGCAACAGGTATCAAATTCATCGCCGTGAAATTTAGCACCCATCCTGGTAAATCCTGCTTTAAAAAAAACACAAAATCAAAATGCAATGTACTCATAACTGAACTCAATGAACTTGCCTGAACCAGCATGGACATCACTGGCTTCAGTATTTACTGTGTGCTGGTCAACTTGTGATCACTGAGTTCATGACACTGTCCTGGAACAGAATGATTCCTGATGAAGGGCTTATGCTTGAAATGTCGATTCTCCTGCTCCTTGGATGCTGTCTGACCTGCTGTGCTTTCCCAGCAATACATTCTCGACTTCTGTAAGAGAAGTCAAGGATTGTAATGGTTACTGGTTCTGAGAAAGATTCTGAGGACAGCATTGCTCTAATATGGGGAATATTTAGGCGATGCAAGACTAATAGTTACACCAAGATCACATCTGTTGGTAATTTGTTCCATTGATGCTCTCAGAACCTATGTGGAATATTATGTGAGAGTTACATTGTAACTATAAGTATTTATGATTTGCAATAATGTGATAATACAATAAAAGAATATACCCTATGTATATTTCTGTTCTATGTGTTGTGCACTGAGAATCTAATGGGCTAGTCTTTTCTCTCTAAACAGAGTCACAATCTGGCATTATGTCAAATTATTAGAACACAGAATATAGAACAGTACAGCACAGAACAGGCCCTTCAGCCCACGATGTTGTGCCGACCATTGATCCTCATGTATGCACCCTCAAATTTCTGTGACCATATGCATGTCCAGCAGTCTCTTAAATGTCCCCAATGACCTTGCCTCCACAACTGCTGCTGGCAACACATTCCATGCTCCCACAACTGTCTGTGTAAAGAACCCGCCTCTGATATCCCCTCTATACTTGCCTCCAACCGGCTTAAAACTATGACCCCTCGTGTTAGCCATTTCTGCCCTGGGAAATAATCTCTGGCTATCGATTCTATCTATGCCTCTCATTATCTTGTATACCTCAATTAGGTCCCCTCTCCTCCACCTTTTCTCCAATGAAAAAAGTCCGAGCTCAGTCAACCTCTCTTCTCATAAGATAAGCCCTCCAGTTCAGGCAGCATTACTAATCCAAAACTCTGTAAGTCTCTCTCTCCCTAATTAATAATTGGTGTCTACACCCTATAAGTTTATTAAAAGACTCATTAGAAAATATGTTGTTCTGTCATTGCAGAATGCAAGAAGTGAATAGACAAGTGCCCTTGGGGAATGAATGCTCAATTCTTACGAGCAAATTTAATTGCATTACCTGCAGTATGTTCCTGAGTGTATTGCAATAATTATGGCTCAATCACAATTGAGATATCACAATGGATAGCACTTCCCTACTTTAGGTTATTTTTCGACAATGTTTTATCTCAATGTTACATGTTCGAGACAAAAGAGTGGAATTCCTTTGGTAAAGTGAAAGTGATTGCTGTTAACATCGAGGGCGCATTTGAATGGGTGCGGCATCGAGGACACCCATTGAAGCAGGAATGAACAGGTAAATCGGGGGAAAACATTCCACTGATTGGAGTCATATTAGGCAAATATTATGACCCAGTCTAGACTAATTAATATGCAGTCACCCATTCGCCCAGCTACCAGATAGAAAATAGAAGCTGAAAATTCCTGACATGAAAGTTAGAGAAGGAACTGGGTGACTATGGCTCATCATCTGCTCCTCTGGACCTTTGCTCTGAACATTAGTCACCATTCTTACAGGGCACACTCCACAGTCAGACACCACATGATCTGAGACATAGCAGCCGCTCTGTAGCATCACGGCACTTTTCCAATTGGCTACGATTTTGCAACTTAGAGTCATGCAGCACGGAAACAGACCCTTTGGTCCAACCAGATCTTGTCAACGATAATCCTGAACTAAACTAGTCCCACCTGCCTGCGCTTGGCCCTTTATCCCACCAAACATTTCTTATTCATGTACTTACCTAAATATCATTTAAAGGTTGTAACTGTACCCACTTTTATCACTTCCTCTGGCAGTTCATTCCATACACGCATCATCTTCTGTGTGAAAAGGTTGGCCTCAGATTCCTTTTACATCTTTCTCCTCTCAACTTAAAACCATGGCTTGAGTCTCAAAATCCCCCATGCTAGGGAAAAGACCTTTGCTATTCACCTTATGCATGCCTCTCATGATTTTATAAACCTCTATCAGGTCACCCCTCGACCTCTTATGACTAAGTGAAGAAAGTCCCAGCCTATTCAGCCTCTCCCGCTAACTCAAAGCCTCTTGTCCCAGTAACATCCTGGTAAACCTTTTTCTGCAATTTAATAACATCCTTCCTCTAGCAGGGACCAGGATTCTCTGACACAATGAGAATGATTTGTAAATTCCTACTCTTAGTTTTCTGTCGGTTAACCAATTTGTAATCAGAGCTCGTAAATTTACCCTAACCTCTCACATTCTACTTTTGGATTTAACCTCCCATGTGGGACCTCACCAACAGTTTTCTGAAAATCCACATATGCCACTTTCACTGGCTGTCCTTTGTCCATACTGCTGCAACATCTGCAAAAGGACTCCAGAAATTTGTCAAACGTGACTTCCCTTTCGTAAACCATGTTGACTCTACTCAGTTCCACCATTCATTATGCACAGTGATTACATCCTTTAAAAGAAATCGTAACATTTTCCCTAATACGTGCTTCAAGCTACCAGTCTGTTGTTCTCAACATTCCCACTCCCTCGCTTCTTAGTTAGTGTGTTTAAACTTGCTAATATCCCTCATGCTTGTTCTGTCATTCAGTTGGATCATGGATAATTTGCATTTTAACCCCATCTATCCTCATTGATTTAATAGCCCTTAATATCTTTAGTTATCAAAAATCTATCGATGTCTTTTCCAATTAATGCCCAGCTTCAGCAGTTTGCCGAAGAGAAGGGTCCATATTTCTGCTGCCACTGTATGCAAGAATTTGTACTCAGCTCCATTCTTTGAAAAGCCAAGCTTTCGTTTTCTATGCTCCATTTTGGGGGAATGCCATGGGTAGAGCGATTTCTGTACAGTTTGTTTTGGTTGCGGATAGCTCAAGGCAATGCAGAGAAGGGTGGTAGCAGTTGGTCACAGTTGAAAGTCCTCAGGAGCAAGCAACAGCAGTTCCAATCTAAACATTTCCACATACTCCATTAGCAACACGACGCAGCCCGCAGCAACCTTTCTCAGCAAACATATTGTAACACAGGTTCCCTTTGCTGGCTGGCAGAATTGCAGTTTTCAAAGGAACAACTTGCAAAGCTCCCAAAGATTTATGCCAGGCCAACGATTCAGATAACCACTCGCTGTAAAGTTACAACACTTAACCAGTTCTCAAGGTGTCGGCACCGGCATGCATCAACAGTGTTCAAGCACCTGAGCCCGACCACTCCCGGCAGGTGGCAACATTTTCCTTTCTTCTTCGAGGCCAGAGCCATGTTGATGTGGTGGTGGCTGTGGCAATGGCAGCGTGGATAAGTGCTCCTGGCAGAGGTCCGGTGCCCAGAGCAGGGAACCTTGGCTGTGTCAGTAGGCATCGGCTGCGGCAGTGGTGGTGCCCAGAGTGGAGACTCCTGACGGAGGTAGGCCCGGAGCCTCGACTTGGGCGGCAGTGGTGCCCGGAGTGAAGACTCCTGGCTATGGTCGGCAAGGAGCCTGGAGCAGGGACTCTTAGTGGCGGTACGCCCAGAACATTGACTCTCGGTGGCAGCGGTGCCCAGAGAGGGGACTCCTTGATGCAGTAGGCCCAGAGCCTGAACTCTTGGTAGTGTCAGCAGGGCATCGACTGCGGCATTGAACAGAGACTCCTCAAAATAATGAATTATATTGATTCACAGCTATTAAAACCATCATTCTTCATTATTTGGTGTCCAATGATGGAGACTGAGCATCAGAGTTTACCATTACTCACTCAATATTCAAATGGCTGCTCCTGTTAAGCTTCTGGTCTCAAGATGAAAAGTGTGGATACTGGAAAACTGGAGGGTGATCAATGTGGTGATAAAACTGAGGGGTGTGGATAAGCTAAATAGCCAAGATTTTTGTCCCAGGGTGGGGAAGTCTAAAACTAGTTTAAGGTGAGGGAGGAGAGATTTAAAAAGGACTTAAGGGGCAACATTTTCACACATAGTGTGGTGCATATATGGAATGAGCTGCCAGAGGAAGTGGTGGAGGCTGGTACATTGAGAATATTTAAAAGACATCTGGATGGGTATATGAATAAGAAGGGTTTAGAGACATATGGGCCAAAAGCTGGCAAATGGGTCTAGACTGGGATTCAGACTTGGACCGAAGGGTCTGTATCGGTGCTGTATGAATCTGTGACTCTCTAACTCAGTTGTAACAATGATGGTGGTGGTGATGGTGGAAGTAGTTGGTGGGGGGAGGTGGGGGTGGGGGGGGGTTGGGGGGGTGGGGGGTGTTGTATGGTGTCGTACTCCTTTTGAAAGGCAAGGGGAGAGCATTAGTTTTCCCCTTTTGGGAGATAGTCATTGACTGCACCATGAATTTTAGTCGTCATTTCTCAGGTCAGGTGTGACATGCATCCAGGTCATGCTTGATGTAAATAAGGATAACTTTCACTAGCTGAGGCATTGTGACTGGAACTGAACTGTTTGCAATCATCAGTGAACATCCCAATTCTGACCATTTGATGGAGGAAAGAAGATTGCTGAAGCAGTTGAAAATGGTTGGGCCTGGGCAACTGCCCTGAGGAGTTCCTGCAGCAATGCCATGGGACTGTGATGATTGGCATCCAGTCCCAGACTGCTGAAGCTGGGCATTAATTGGAAAAGACATCGATAGATTTTTGATAACTAAAGATATTAAGGGCTATTAAATCAATGAGTATAGATGGGGATAAAATGCAAATTATTCATGATCCAACTGAATGACAGAACAAGCATGAGGGATATTAGCAAATTTAAACACACTAACTAAGAAGCGAGGGAGTGGGAATGTTGAGAACAACAGACTGGTAGCTTGAAGCATGAATTAGGGAAAATGTTACGATTTCTTTTAAAGGATGTAATCACTGTGCATAATGAATGGCGGAACTGAGTAGAGTCAACATGGTTTACGAAAGGGAAGTCACGTTTGAAAAATTTCTGGAGTCCTTTTGCAGATGTTGCAGCAGTATGGACAAAGGGCAGCCAGTGAAAGTGGCATATGTGGATTTTCAGAAAACTGTTGGTGAGGTCCCACATGGGAGGTTAAATCCAAAAGTAGAATGTGAGAGGTTAGGATAAATTTATGAGCTCTGATTACAAATTGGTTAACCGACAGAAAACTAAGAGTAGGAATTTACAAATCATTCTCATTGTGTCAGAGAGTCCTGGTCCCTGCTAGAGGAAGGATGTTATTAAATTGCAGAAAAAGGTTTACCAGGATGTTACTGGGACAAGAGGCTTTGAGTTAGCGGGAGAGGCTGAATAGGCTGGGACTTTCTTCACTTAGTCATAAGAGGTCGAGGGGTGACCTGATAGAGGTTTATAAAATCATGAGAGGCATGCATAAGGTGAATAGCAAAGGTCTTTTCCCTAGCATGGGGGATTTTGAGACTCAAGCCATGGTTTTAAGTTGAGAGGAGAAAGATGTAAAAGGAATCTGAGGCCAACCTTTTCACACAGAAGATGATGCGTGTATGGAATGAACTGCCAGAGGAAGTGATAAAAGTGGGTACAGTTACAACCTTTAAATGATATTTAGGTAAGTACATGAATAAGAAATGTTTGGTGGGATAAAGGGCCAAGCGCAGGCAGGTGGGACTAGTTTAGTTCGGGATTATCATTGACAAGATCTGGTTGGACCAAAGGGTCTGTTTCCGTGCTGCATGACTCTAAGTTGCAAAATCGTAGCCAATTGGAAAAGTGCTGTGATGCTACAGAGCGGCTGCTATGTCTCAGATCATGTGGTGTCTGACTGTGGAGTGTGCCCTGTAAGAATGGTGACTAATGTTCAGAGCAAAGGTCCAGAGGAGCAGATGATGAGCCATAGTCACCCAGTTCCTTCTCTAACTTTCATGTCAGGAATTTTCAGCTTCTATTTTCTATCTGGCAGCTGGGCGAATGGGTGACTGCATATTAATTAGTCTAGACTGGGTCATAATGAGAGTGATTATGAGTGACAATCCATGTTAATAAGCCTCTCACCACTGATGGTCAACATATTCATCCAGGAAGTCCTAGACCTGTTGGAGAAAATGACTCACTGGCCGTGATGTTGAAGGGGGCCCTGCAGCACAGCTAATTTTCCCAAATTTGAGAGCACGGGAAGTTTCCACCAATGGTTTTCATCTAGTGTTGGCATTTCAGAAACACATCCAAATCATGATTGGTTTAAGAGCTCATGAAACAAAAATAGCAGAAAACCGACAGTGGAGTTGTGTATGTTACAGAAGGCAGTCAGAAAATATTTTGACACCTTTTGATGCTGCTATTAGTTCTTCAATTGGAATGTGGATGAGTTTCTAATGGAATGATGCATCATTGGGATTTCTGAGCTCTCTACATGGCTGTGGGGACCGGCATTTCTGTGTGGGGAGGTCAATGTATCGGAAGACCGAATGACGTGGGTCGAGTCCCTGGTGTCCGTGTGACTGAACATTGCTCTAACTATCCTCTGAAATGCCCTTGCTAGACATTCATTTCAAAGGCAATTTGCAATGACCAACCAAAGCAGGCCTTATTCAGGGGTGCCCACACCCCATTAAAGAATAAAGGCAAAAATGCTAAGGATTAGCTCCATCTTGGGACAGGAAGAAATAGGGACAGGTGTAGGCTATTCAGTCCCTCTAGCCTGTTCTGCTATTCAATAGGACCATGGCTGATCTGACACTCCTCATGTCTACACTTCCCTCTAACCCTTGATCCACTATTGATCAAGAATCTATCAATCTCAGCCTTAAAGTATGCACAAGGAATTTTCCCCCACAGCTTTCTGTGGCAAAGATTTCAAAATATTCACAACCCCCTGAGAGAAGGAATTCTTCCTCATCTCAATCTTAATTAGTGTGCTTTATTTCTAAGTCAATGCCCTCTGTCCTAGACTCTCCCATGAGAGAAAGCATTCTTTCAGTTTCATTGAGTTGCACTCACCTTTCTCACTGGGGCCACCATCTACATGGCATAGTGGCTCAGTGGTTAGCAGTACTGCCTCACAGCGGCAGGGACCCAGGTTTAACTCCAGCCTCAGGTGTCTGTCCGTGTGAAGTTTGCACATTCTCTCCATGTCAGTGTGGGTTTTCCCCAGCTGCTCCAGGTTCCTCCCACAGTCCAAAGATGTGCAGCTTAGGGTGGATTGGCAATGTTAAGTTGCCTGTCATGTCTATGGATGTGCAGGTTAGGTGGGTTAGCCATGGGAAATGCAGGTTGAGGAAGGGTGGGATGCTATTTGGAGGTGCAGTATGGACTTGATAGGCCGAATGGCCTGCTTCTAAACTGTAGGGATCCTACAAAAAGATGATGAAGTCACTGGACATGGCTCTGTAAAACACAGGACCAGTACTTGGAAATGGTCCCAACACATCGGAAAATTTAATGCAATGTTTCAAGTCAAAGTAATTGAAGATTCAGCAATATTTGAGGAATTTCTGAGGCAAAGGAAAGGAAGGACAAATAAACAAAATGGCTGGCATGCAATCGAATGAAGTGGATGAGTGGTGAAATGGTTAAGAGGAGGGGTTGATGGTTCATTGGCAAAAGGAAATAGCAATGGAGAAAATGAAAGAAAAACAGAAGGTGGCTCCAGAAGAGATGCCAATGGCATAACTATTTCCAGTCCCTGTCACCAAAAAATTTGTTTAAAACTGGTTGTTTCAGCCAATAAAATAAAAAAAAGGTCGTAGCACTTAAAGAGTCATCAGATGATACGAAAACTGAAGTTCAATGAATACCTGATGAACACTATCATTTTGCAGACGGTTGCTCCCTTGTTGTTAGTGCTGTTTTGTAAAACCCTCCAAGGATTCCTGGAAAAGACTGTATTAATTTTCCCTGTACTTGTTGACAGAGTGGCCATCAGCATTATACATCGTGAATATCTTTGGAGTTGGAAATTAAGGGATGTAATTAATCTTGGCCAACTAAAATATACTTCTTACATTAATCTTTTATCAGAAGTGAGCATTCCAATTGAACTCATACCGTGTTGTCAGAGTTTGCACAATACTAGGGGGAAATGTGAGAGAGAGTGCATACTGATTGAACATTAGATCTCTCAAAATATTAATTTATGCCTCATTACGTTTTCCAAAATAAATCCAGTTGAATGCGTGTGTGCGCATGTGTGTGTGTGTGTGTGTGTGTGTGTGTGTGTGTGTGTGCTCTTGTGTGTGTGTGCATGCACGTATGTGTGTGTATCTGTTCTTTAAGCAAGAAATTACCTGATGTTGGCACAATTACTAAAAATAATGGCACTCCACTGTGTCTTGCCCTGTGCAATCATTATCCTTGGGTGAGAAACAAGGATTCCTTCAGAATATTAATTATTAATCATCTGCAGCTCATTGGTACACTGAATGACAGATAAATAACATGCTGCACAGGTCATAGGTACAATGACCAGCTGACAATCTTGTGTTGGTAGCCCATTGATACAATGGCATCTCCACATATTTACCTATAACCACTTGGGAACTATGATGTTATTGAGTGGCTGAGCAAACCCGATGGACTGAGTGACATATATCTGCTCCTCTGTCTTATGCTCTTATCATCTGAAGACATGTGACGTTCTGGCTACAAAGTGACCCAGCTTCACCTTTCTCTCAAGGTCCTGCACCTGCATCTGTTATGTTAGCCTGCCATCCCAAATCAAATGACCAAAGTGATTGCTTCTAGTTTGATAGCTAGAGGACCAAAACAATCAGGACAAAAATAGAGTCCTCTTGTGGCACAGTGGTAGCATCGCCACTGCGGACTAGGAGGCCTGGGTTCAAGTTCCACCTCCTCCAGGGGTGTGTAATAGCATTCCTGGACAGGTTGTTTCTTGAAGTAGATTAACTTAAAAAATAAATGGCCCGCTCATGTTTTGGTTGGGATGGGGAAAGGGGAGGTGGGGTGGTGGGTGCTGTGCTTGTACCCATTTGGACAGCAGGCACAAAATCTGCCACCTCCGTGTTTGAGTGGTTTTAGCAGGGTGACCCGTGTGACCCATGAACTTGGCTGGCCACAAGCACAAGAGAGTTCCCAACAGCTCCTGTTCACTCCAGATAGCTTCCAGCTCTCAAAGGCCATCCATCGCTCTTAAAAGGGAAAATGCACTGATGTAAAGGAGGCTATTGTTGGCCACCAAGAATGCAACTGCTACTCAATGCCATGGCACACCAGAGCAGAGACAGCGCTACATAATTTACAAATATCATGGTGGGGTTTCACAGCATGGAGAGGGAAAACAGGTGGAGGCTACATTTCCACAATTGGCTTGTGAGGCCACCCAGAATGTATTCTGAAGGGACTTGGAATGGATGACCACAGACCTTAATCCTCAGCGTCTAATCATGAGGACTTGCTGCAATAAAGGTAATCACCTCATGAGGGCATTCAAGGTCAGTGACAGCATCTTCACATGGCATCCAGTAAACTCAGCAACATAGGAAATGGAAGCAAGAGAAGGCCATTTGGCCCATCAAGCCTGTCTGCCATTCATTATGATCATCCACCTCTGTCGTCTGTTCCTGCTTTCCCCCCATACCTGTTGATCCCTTGATCCATAAGCACTAAATCCAATCCCTTCCTGAAAACATTCAATGTTTTGGCCTCAGATACAATCTGCAGCAAACACTTCTGCATGCTCACCACTCTTTGGGTTCAGAAAGGTTTCCTCATCTCAGCCCGAAATGGCCTAGATCCTTGGCTCTGCATTCCCCAATCATAGCAATATCTTTCTTGCGTTTTATAGGTTTCTATGAAATTCCCCCTCTTTCTTGTAAACTCCAATAAATGCAGTCCTAATCAATCCAGTCTCTCTTCATACGTCAGCCCTGCCATCTCACGAATTGTCTGGTAAACTCCCATTGCATTTGCCACCACAGCATCAACGCGACTTACTACTCAATGCACCCCATCCCCATTGCTCACCTGGAGGAGTGCCTAGCACTGAACACCGAGATCTAATACTGACATACTCCACTTCATCCTTGCATACCTTCCACTATCCCAGCCTCCACCAACCCCTTTATTCCTGAAGAAGGGCTTTTGCCCGAAACGTCGATTTCGAAGCTACTTGGATGCTGCCTGAACTGCTGTGCTCTTCCAGCACCACTAATCCAGAATCTGGTTTCCAGCATCTGCAGTCATTGTTTTTACTTCAACCTCTCAATACATCCAGTTATTCAGGTTTGGTGGTGATCCTACAGGTTGTTATGCCATAGCACACGTTTTGTTAACACAAATTTGCTGTAATGCGATTGATGAATCGGATAAGCTGTTTCTAAAGTGCAAACTTTTGAAACATGTGTTGGCTGTAATGCGATTACATTGCCAACACTTTAAGTGCTGTTTCTAAAGTGTAAATTTTCTATCATGCAGGGTTGCACAAAAAACACAACCACTATGTAATAGAAGGAAGGATAGTGAAGAAGGCTTTTGGTATGCTTTCCTTTATCGGTCAGAGTATTGAATACAGGAGTTGGGAGGTCATGTTGTGGCTGAGGTACAGGACTGTTGGAATATTACTTGCAATTCTCGCCTCCTTCCTATTGGAAGGATGTTGTGAAACTTGAAAGGATTCAGAAAAGATTTACAATGATATTGCCAGGGATGGAGGATTTGAGCTTTCGGGAGAGGCTGGGGCTGTTTTCCTTGGTACGTCGGAGGCTGAGGGGTGACCTTATAGAGGTCCATAAAATCATGAGGGACATGGATAGGATAGACAAAGTCTTTTCCCTGGTGTGGGGGAGTCCAGAACGACAGGGCATAGGTTTGGGTGAGAGGGAAAAGATACAAAAGAGACATAAGGGGCAACGTGTTCACACAGAGGGTGGTACGTGTATGGAATGAACTGCCAGAGGAAGTGGTGGAGGCTGGTACAATTGCAATATTTAAAAAGCATTTGGAAGGGTTTCTGAATAGGAAGGGTTTGGAGGTATATGGGCCAGGTGCTGGCAGGTGGGACTAAATTGGGTTGGGATATGACTCTATAACTACCTGGACCTCAATGAAGTGTTTAGCAATTGCTGATATTCTGCTCTTTTCTTCTCTTTGTGTCTTGCAGAAAAAATGTTACCCAACAACAGGGATAACAGAGAACGGTCGATGGCAGTGCGTTTAGCCAGTGAGCTCCATAGAGGAGATTGTGCTCCAGGTTATGGAGATAACTGCAATGGAAGACAACATTGCTGAGACCCTTCCTAATGATGACACTTTATTGCCCTTACAGGACACAACCAGACATCTATCTGGAATATCTCTTGTGTTGGAGAAGCTTCCATAAGGCATCCCTCTTGATTTTTAATTGCCAATGACTATGGCTCTATAACTGCTACATTGTAGCATACTGTGCACACAGAGGAAGACAAAGGGCAATCAATGGGTAGAAAGCAGCAACATGTGACCTGACCATTATAGCCACCATCTCAGGTCCTGACACTGTGGAGGCTAGCACATGTTATAACTGGTTTCATGGTCCAGGATATCACCATCGTATGAGGTTAGGTCCCGATTAAGTGTCACTGAACGTGAGTCATTACCTGGTGCAGCATGTGATTGAGTGATTAGCACTGCTGCCTCAGAGTTCCAGGGACTCAGGTTCAATTCCAGCTTCGGGTGACTGTTTGTGTGGAGTTTGCACATTCTCCCCATTGATGTATGGGTTTTGGCAAGGTGCTCCAGTTTCTTTCCAGAATCCAAAGATGTGCAGGTTAGAATAGCGAGGATAAAGTACCCCCTAGTTTTCAAGGGCATAAAGGCTAGGTAGATTTGCTGTGGTAAATGCAGAGTTACAGTGAAAGAGTAGGGGACTCGGCCTGGGAGGGATGCTCTTCGGAGAGTCAGTTCACGCTTGATGGGCTGAATGGTCTTTTTTTGCACTTTAGGGATGCAATGATTCTATTTTTCTCTCTCCACAGAAATTGCCAGGCCCACAGAGATTCGACAACATTCTCTGTATTGTTGATGATGAGGTTCGGTGTTTGGCCTGCCAGTGTGTTTTGTTGATGATGAGATTCGGTGTTTGGCCTGCCAGTGTGTTTTGTTGATGATGACGTTCGGTGTTTGGCCTGGCATTGTGTTTTGTTGATTAAGACGTTAGGTGTTTGGCCTGCCAGCGTGTTTTGTTGATGATGAGGTTTCGTGTTTGGCCTGCCAGTGTGTTTTGTTGATGATGACGTTCGGTGTTTGGCCTGCCATTGTGTTTTGTTGATGATGACGTTCGGTGTTTGGCCTGGCATTGTGTTTTGTTGATTAAGACGTTAGGTGTTTGGCCTGCCAGCGTGTTTTGTTGATGATGAGGTTTCGTGTTTGGCCTGGCATTGTGTTTTGTTGATTAAGACGTTAGGTGTTTGGCCTGCCAGCGTGTTTTGTTGATGATGAGGTTTCGTGTTTGGCCTGCTAGTGTGTTTTGTTGATGATGACGTTCGGTGTTTGGCCTGCCATTGTGTTTTGTTGATGATGAGGTTTGGTGTTCGGCCTCCCAGTGTGTTTAGTTGATGATGACGTTCGGTGTTTGGCCTGGCATTGTGTTTTGTTGATTAAGACGTTAGGTGTTTAGCCTGCCAGCGTGTTTTTTTGATGATGAGGTTCAGTGTTTGGCCTGCCAGTGAGTTTTGATGATGATGAGGTTCGGTGTTTGGCCTACCAGTGTGTTTTGTTGATGATGAGGTTCGGTGTTTGGCCTGCCAGTGAGTTTTGATGATGATGAGATTCGGTGTTTGGCCACACAGTGTGTTTTGTTGATTAAGAAGTTAGGTGTTTGGCCTACCAGTTTGTTTTGTTGATGACGAGGTTCGGTGTTTAGCCTGCCAGTGATTTTTGTTGATGATGAGGTTAGGTGTTTGGCCACACAGTGTGTTTTGTTGATGATGACGTTAGGTGTTTGGCCTCACAGTGTGTTTTGTTGATGAAGAGGTTCGGTGTTTGGCCTGCCAGTGTGTTTTGTTGATGATGAGTTTCTATGTTTGGCCTCCCAGTGCTTTTTGTTCATGATGACGTCAGGTGTTTGGCCCGCCAGTGTGTTTTGTTGACGATGAGGTTCGGTGTTTGGCCTCACAGTGTGTTTTGTTGATGATGAGGTTCGGTGTTTGGCCTCACAGTGTGTTTTGTTGACGATGAAGTTAAGTTTTTGGCCTCCCAGTGTGTTTTGTTGATGATGAGGTTCGGTGTTTGGCCTGCCAGTGTGTTTTGTTGATGCTGACGTTAGGTGTTAGGCCTTACAGTGTGTTTTGTTGACGATGATGTTTGGTGTTTGGCCTCCCAGTGTGTTTTGTTGGTGATGACGTTAGATGTTTGGCCTGCCAGTGTGTTTTGTTGATGATGAGGTTCGGTGTTTGGCCTGCCAGTGTGTTTTGTTGATGATGAGGTTCGGTATTTGGCCTGCCAGTGTGTTTTATTGATTTTGACGTTCGGTGTTTGGCCTGCCAGTGTGTTTTATCGATTTTGACGATAGCTGTTTGGCCTGCCAGTGTGTTTTATCGATTTTGACGATAGCTGTTTGGCCTGCCAGTGTGTTTTGTTGACGATGAAGTTGAGTTTTTGGCCTGCCAGTGTGTTTTGTTTAAGATGAGGTTAGGTGTTTGGCCTCCCAGTGTGTTTTGTTGATGATGACGTTCGGTGTTTGGCCTCCCAGTGTGTTTTGTTGATGATGAGGTTCGGTTTTTGGCCTCCCAGTGTGCTATGTTGTTGATGACATTAGGTGTTTGGCCTCCCAGTGTGATTTGTTGGTGATGAGGATCGGTGTTTGACTTGTCAGTGTGTTTTGTTGATGATGAGGTTCGGTTTTTGGCCTCCCAGTGTGTTATGTTGTTGATGACGTTAGGTGTTTGGCCTCCCAGTGTGATTTGTTGGTGATGAGGATCGGTGTTTGACTTGTCAGTGTGTTTTGTCGATGATGACGTTAGGTGTTTGGTCTGCCAGTGTGTTTTGTTGATGATGAGGTTCGGTGTTTGGCCTCCCAGTGTGTTTTGTTGATGAAATCGTTGGGTGTTTGGTCTGTCAGTGTGTTTTGTTGATGATGAGGTTCGGTGTTTGGCCTACCTGCGTGTTTTGTTGATGATGAGGTTCGGTGTTTGGCCTGCCAGTGTGTTTTGTTGATGATGTGATTCGGTGTTTGGCCTGCCTGTGTGTTTTGTTGATGATGTGATTCGGTGTTTGGCCTGCCAGTGTGTTTTGTTGATGATGAGGTTCGGTGTTTGGCCTGCCAGTGTGTTTTGTTGATGATGAGGTTCAGTGTTTGGCCTGCCACTGTGTTTAGTGGAAGTTGACTTTCAGTGTTTGGCCTGGCAGTGTGTTTGTTGATGATAAGGTTCGGTTTTTGGCCTGCCAATGTGTTTTGTTGATGAAGTTGTTAGGTGTTTGGCCTGTCAGTGTGTTTTGTTGATGATGAGGTTTCGTGTTTGGCCTCACAGTGTGTTTTGTTGATGAAGAGGTTGGGTGTTTGGCCTGCCAATGTGTTTTGTTGAATGTGAGGTTCGGTGTTTTGCCTCACGGGTGTTTAGTTGATGATGACGTTAGGTGTTTGCCCTGCCAGTGTGCTTTGTTGATGATGAGGTTAGGTGTTTGGCCTCCCAGTGTGTTTTGTTGATGATGACGTTCGGTGTTTGGCCTCCCAATGTGTTTTCTTGATAATGACGTTAGGTGTTTGGGCTGCCAGTGTGTTTTGTTGATGATGAGGTTCAGTGTTTGGCCTGCCAGTGTGTTTTGTTGATGATGAGGTTCGGTGTTTTGCCTCACGGGGTGTTTAGTTGATGATGACGTTAGGAGTTTGGCCTGCCAGTGTGTTTTGTTGATGATGACGTTAGGTGTTTGGCCTCTCAGTGTGTTTTGTTGATGAAGAGGTTCGGTGTTTGGCCTGCCAGTGCGTTTTGTTGATGATGACGTCAGGTGTTTGGCGTCCCAGTGTGTTTTGTTGATGATGAGGTTCCGTGTTTGGTCTCACAGTGTGTTTTGTTGACGATGAAGTTAAGTTTTTGGCCTCCCAGTGTTTTTTGTTGATGATGAGGTTCGGTGTTTGGCATGCCAGTGTGTTTTGATGATGATAACGTTAGGTGTTAAGCCTCACAGTGTGTTTTGTTGATGATGATGTGAGGTGTTTGGCCTCCCAGTGTGTTTTGTTGACGATGATGTTAGGTGTTTGGCCTCCCAGTGTGTTTTGTTGGTGATGACGTTTGGTGTTTGGCCTGCCAGTGTGTTTTGTTGATGATGAGGTTCAGTATTTGGCGTCCCCGTGTGTTTTATTGATTTTGACGTTAGCTGTTTGGCCTGCCAGTGTGTTTTGTTAACGATGTAGTTAAGATTTTGGCCTGCCAGTGTGTTTTGTTTAAGATGAGGTTAGGTGTTTGGCCTCACAGTGTGTTTTGTTGATGATGACGTTCGGTGTTTGGCCTCCCAGTATGTTTTGTTGATGATGAGGTTCGGTGTTTGGCCTCCCAGTGTGTTTTGTTGATGATGACGTTCGGTGGTTGGCCTGCCAGTGTGATTTGTTAGTTATGAGGATTGGTGTTTGACCTGCCAGAGTGTTTTGTCGATGAAGAAGTTAGGTGTTTTGCCTCACGGGGTGTTTAGTTGATGATGACGTTAGGTGTTTGGCCTGCCAGTGTGTTTTGTTGATGATGACGTTAGGTGTTTGGCCTGCCAGTGTGTTTTGTTGATGATGAGGTTCGGTGTTTGGCCTCCCAGTGTGTTTTGTTGAAGATAAGATTCAGTGTTTGGCCTGCCAGTGTGATTTGTTGATGATGAGGTTCAGTGTTTGGCCTGCCAGTGTGTTTGTTGAGGATAAGGTTCGGTTTTTGGCCTGCCAATGTGTTTTGTTGATGAAGTCATTAGGTGTTTGGCCTGTCAGTGTGTTTTGTTGATGATGAGGTTTGGTGTTTGGCCTCACAGTGTGTTTTGTTGATGATGAGGTTCGGTGTTTGGCCTGCCAGTGTGTTTTGTTGATGATGACGTTAGGTGTTAGGCCTCACAGTGTGTTTTGTTGATGATGACGTTAGGTGTTAGGCCTCACAGTGTGTTTTGTTGATGATGACGTTAGGTGTTAGGCCTCACAGTGTGTTTTGTTGATGATGACGTTAGGTGTTAGGCCTCACAGTGTGTTTTGTTGATGATGATGTTAGGTGTTTGACCTCCCAGTGTGTTTTGTTGATGATGATGTTAGGTGTTTGACCTCCAAGTGTGTTTTGTTTATGATGAGGTTAAGTGTTTGGCCCCTCAGTGTGTTTTCTGGATGCTGAGGTTCGGTGTTTGTCCTGCCAGTGTGTTTTGTTGATGAAGCTGTTAGTTTTTTGCCCTGCCTGTATGTTTTGTTGATGATGAAGTTCGGTGTTTGGCCTGCCAGTGTGTTTCGTTGTTAATGAGGTTCGGTGTTTGGCCTCCCAGTGTGTTATGTCGTTGATGACGTTAGATGTTTGCCCTGCCAGAGTGTTTTTTTGATGAAGACGTTAGGTGTTTGGCCTGCCAGTTTTTTGTGTTGATGATGACGTCAGGTGTTTGACCTCCCAGTGTGTTTTCTTGATGAAGACGTTTGGTGTTTGGTATGCCAGTGTGTTTTGTTGATGTTGATGTTCGGTATTTGGCCTGCCTGTGTGTTTTGATGATGATGAGGTTCGGTGTTTGGCCTACCAGTGTGTTTTGTTGATGATGTCCTTAGGTGGTTGGCCTGCCAGAATGTTTTGTTGATGAATAGGTTCCGTGTTTGGCCTCCCAGTGGGTTTTGTTGATGATGATGTTAGGTGTTTGACCTCCCAGTGTGTTTTGTTTATGATGAGGTTAATTGTTTGGCCTCCCACTGTGGTTTGTTTATGATGAGGTTAGGTGTTTGGCCTGCCAGTGTGTTTTGTTGACGATGATGTTAGTTGTTTGGTCTCCCAGTGTGTTTTGCTGATGATGAGGTTCTGTGTTTGGCCTCCCAGTGCTTTCTGTTCATGATGACGTTAGGTGTTTGGCCCGCCAGTGTGTTTTGATGATGATGAGATTCGGTGTTTGGCCTGCCAGTGTGTTTTGGTGATGATGAGATTCGGTGTTTGGCCTGCCAGTGTGTTTTGGTGATGATGACATTAGGTGTTTGGCCTGCCAGTGTGTTTTGTCGATTAAGACGTTAGGTGTTTGGCCTCCCAGTGTGTTTTGTTGATGATGAGGTTCGGTGTTTGGCCTGCCAGTGTGTTTTGTTGATGATGACGTTAGGTGTTAGGCCTCACAGTGTGTTTTGTTGATGATGACGTTAGGTGTTAGGCCTCACAGTGTGTTTTGTTGATGATGATGTTAGGTGTTTGACCTCCCAGTGTGCTTTGTTGATGATGAGGTTAGGTGTTTGGCCTCCCAGTGTGTTTTGTTGATGATGACGTCAGTTGTTTGGCCTAACAGTGTGTTTTGTTGACGATGATGTTTGGTGTTTGGCCTCCCAGTGTGTTCTGTTGTTGATGACGTTAGATGTTTGGCCTGCCAGTGTGTTTTGTTGATGATGACGTCAGTTGTCTGGCCTACCAGTGTGTTTTGTTGACGATGATGTTTGGTGTTTGGCCTCCCAGTGTGTTTTGTTGATGATGACGTTAGATGTTTGGCCTGCCAGTGTGTTTTGTTGATGATGAGGTTCGGTGTTTGGCCTGCCAGTGTGTTTTGTTGATGATGAGGTTCGGTATTTGGCCTGCCAGTGTGTTTTATTAATTTTGACGTTCGGTGTTTGGCCTGCCAGTGTGTTTTATCGATTTTGACGATAGCTGTTTGGCCTGCCAGTGTGTTTTATCGATTTTGACGATAGCTGTTTGGCCTGCCAGTGTGTTTTGTTGACGATGAAGTTGAGTTTTTGGCCTGCCAGTGTGTTTTGTTTAAGATGAGGTTAGGTGTTTGGCCTCCCAGTGTGTTTTGTTGATGATGACGTTCGGTGTTTGGCCTCCCAGTGTGTTTTGTTGATGATGAGGTTCGGTTTTTGGCCTCCCAGTGTGTTATGTTGTTGATGACATTAGGTGTTTGGTCTCCCAGTGTGATTTGTTGGTGATGAGGATCGGTGTTTGACTTGTCAGTGTGTTTTGTTGATGATGAGGTTCGGTTTTTGGCCTCCCAGTGTGTTATGTTGATGAAATCGTTGGGTGTTTGGTCTGTCAGTGTGTTTTGTTGATGATGAGGTTCGGTGTTTGGCCTGCCAGTGTGTTTTGTTGATGATGAGGTTCGGTGTTTGGCCTGCCAGTGAGTTTTGATGATGATGAGATTCGGTGTTTGGCCACACAGTGTGTTTTGTTGATTAAGAAGTTAGGTGTTTGGCCTACCAGTTTGTTTTGTTGATGACGAGGTTCGGTGTTTGGCCTGCCAGTGATTTTTGTTGATGATGAGGTTAGGTGTTTGGCCACACAGTGTGTTTTGTTGATGATGACGTTAGGTGTTTGGCCTCACAGTGTGTTTTGTTGATGAAGAGGTTCGGTGTTTGGCCTGCCAGTGTGTTTTGTTGATGATGAGTTTCTATGTTTGGCCTCCCAGTGCTTTTTGTTCATGATGACGTCAGGTGTTTGGCCCGCCAGTGTGTTTTGTTGACGATGAGGTTCGGTGTTTGGCCTCACAGTGTGTTTTGTTGATGATGAGGTTCGGTGTTTGGCCTCACAGTGTGTTTTGTTGACGATGAAGTTGAGTTTTTGGCCTGCCAGTGTGTTTTGTTTAAGATGAGGTTAGGTGTTTGGCCTCCCAGTGTGTTTTGTTGATGATGACGTTCGGTGTTTGGCCTCCCAGTGTGTTTTGTTGATGATGAGGTTCGGTTTTTGGCCTCCCAGTGTGTTATGTTGTTGATGACATTAGGTGTTTGGTCTCCCAGTGTGATTTGTTGGTGATGAGGATCGGTGTTTGACTTGTCAGTGTGTTTTGTTGATGATGAGGTTCGGTATTTGACCTGCCAGTGTGTTTTATTGATTTTGACGTTCGGTGTTTGGCCTGCCAGTGTGTTTTATCGATTTTGACGATAGCTGTTTGGCCTGCCAGTGTGTTTTATCGATTTTGACGATAGCTGTTTGGCCTGCCAGTGTGTTTTGTTGACGATGAAGTTGAGTTTTTGGCCTGCCAGTGTGTTTTGTTTAAGATGAGGTTAGGTGTTTGGCCTCCCAGTGTGTTTTGTTGATGATGACGTTCGGTGTTTGGCCTCCCAGTGTGTTTTGTTGGTGATGAGGTTCGGTTTTTGGCCTCCCAGTGTGTTATGTTGTTGATGACATTAGGTGTTTGGCCTCCCAGTGTGATTTGTTGGTGATGAGGATCGGTGTTTGACTTGTCAGTGTGTTTTGTTGATGATGAGGTTCGGTTTTTGGCCTCCCAGTGTGTTATGTTGTTGATGACGTTAGGTGTTTGGCCTCCCAGTGTGATTTGTTGGTGATGAGGATCGGTGTTTGACTTGTCAGTGTGTTTTGTCGATGATGACGTTAGGTGTTTGGTCTGCCAGTGTGTTTTGTTGATGATGAGGTTCGGTGTTTGGCCTCCCAGTGTGTTTTGTTGATGAAATCGTTGGGTGTTTGGTCTGTCAGTGTGTTTTGTTGATGATGAGGTTCGGTGTTTGGCCTACCTGCGTGTTTTGTTGATGATGAGGTTCGGTGTTTGGCCTGCCAGTGTGTTTTGTTGATGATGTGATTCGGTGTTTGGCCTGCCTGTGTGTTTTGTTGATGATGTGATTCGGTGTTTGGCCTGCCAGTGTGTTTTGTTGATGATGAGGTTCGGTGTTTGGCCTGCCAGTGTGTTTTGTTGATGATGAGGTTCAGTGTTTGGCCTGCCACTGTGTTTAGTGGAAGTTGACTTTCAGTGTTTGGCCTGGCAGTGTGTTTGTTGATGATAAGGTTCGGTTTTTGGCCTGCCAATGTGTTTTGTTGATGATGAGGTTCGGTGTTTGGCCTGTCAGTGTGTTTTGTTGATGATGAGGTTTCGTGTTTGGCCTCACAGTGTGTTTTGTTGATGAAGAGGTTGGGTGTTTGGCCTGCCAATGTGTTTTGTTGAATGTGAGGTTCGGTGTTTTGCCTCACGGGTGTTTAGTTGATGATGACGTTAGGTGTTTGCCCTGCCAGTGTGCTTTGTTGATGATGAGGTTAGGTGTTTGGCCTCCCAGTGTGTTTTGTTGATGATGACGTTCGGTGTTTGGCCTCCCAATGTGTTTTCTTGATAATGACGTTAGGTGTTTGGGCTGCCAGTGTGTTTTGTTGATGATGAGGTTCAGTGTTTGGCCTGCCAGTGTGTTTTGTTGATGATGAGGTTCGGTGTTTTGCCTCACGGGGTGTTTAGTTGATGATGACGTTAGGAGTTTGGCCTGCCAGTGTGTTTTGTTGATGATGACGTTAGGTGTTTGGCCTCTCAGTGTGTTTTGTTGATGAAGAGGTTCGGTGTTTGGCCTGCCAGTGCGTTTTGTTGATGATGACGTCAGGTGTTTGGCGTCCCAGTGTGTTTTGTTGATGATGAGGTTCCGTGTTTGGTCTCACAGTGTGTTTTGTTGACGATGAAGTTAAGTTTTTGGCCTCCCAGTGTTTTTTGTTGATGATGAGGTTCGGTGTTTGGCATGCCAGTGTGTTTTGATGATGATAACGTTAGGTGTTAAGCCTCACAGTGTGTTTTGTTGATGATGATGTGAGGTGTTTGGCCTCCCAGTGTGTTTTGTTGACGATGATGTTAGGTGTTTGGCCTCCCAGTGTGTTTTGTTGGTGATGACGTTTGGTGTTTGGCCTGCCAGTGTGTTTTGTTGATGATGAGGTTCAGTATTTGGCGTCCCCGTGTGTTTTATTGATTTTGACGTTAGCTGTTTGGCCTGCCAGTGTGTTTTGTTAACGATGTAGTTAAGATTTTGGCCTGCCAGTGTGTTTTGTTTAAGATGAGGTTAGGTGTTTGGCCTCACAGTGTGTTTTGTTGATGATGACGTTCGGTGTTTGGCCTCCCAGTATGTTTTGTTGATGATGAGGTTCGGTGTTTGGCCTCCCAGTATGTTTTGTTGATGATGAAGTTCGGTGTTTGGCCTGCCAGTGTGTTTCGTTGTTAATGAGGTTCGGTGTTTGGCCTCCCAGTGTGTTATGTCGTTGATGACGTTAGATGTTTGCCCTGCCAGAGTGTTTTTTTGATGAAGACGTTAGGTGTTTGGCCTGCCAGTTTTTTGTGTTGATGATGACGTCAGGTGTTTGACCTCCCAGTGTGTTTTCTTGATGAAGACGTTTGGTGTTTGGTATGCCAGTGTGTTTTGTTGATGTTGATGTTCGGTATTTGGCCTGCCTGTGTGTTTTGATGATGATGAGGTTCGGTGTTTGGCCTACCAGTGTGTTTTGTTGATGATGTCCTTAGGTGGTTGGCCTGCCAGAATGTTTTGTTGATGAATAGGTTCCGTGTTTGGCCTCCCACTGGGTTTTGTTGATGATGATGTTAGGTGTTTGACCTCCCAGTGTGTTTTGTTTATGATGAGGTTAATTGTTTGGCCTCCCACTGTGGTTTGTTTATGATGAGGTTAGGTGTTTGGCCTGCCAGTGTGTTTTGTTGACGATGATGTTAGTTGTTTGGTCTCCCAGTGTGTTTTGCTGATGATGAGGTTCTGTGTTTGGCCTCCCAGTGCTTTCTGTTCATGATGACGTTAGGTGTTTGGCCCGCCAGTGTGTTTTGATGATGATGAGATTCGGTGTTTGGCCTGCCAGTGTGTTTTGGTGATGATGAGATTCGGTGTTTGGCCTGCCAGTGTGTTTTGGTGATGATGACATTAGGTGTTTGGCCTGCCAGTGTGTTTTGTCGATTAAGACGTTAGGTGTTTGGCCTCCCAGTGTGTTTTGTTGATGATGAGGTTCGGTGTTTGGCCTGCCAGTGTGTTTTGTTGATGATGACGTTAGGTGTTAGGCCTCACAGTGTGTTTTGTTGATGATGACGTTAGGTGTTAGGCCTCACAGTGTGTTTTGTTGATGATGATGTTAGGTGTTTGACCTCCCAGTGTGCTTTGTTGATGATGAGGTTAGGTGTTTGGCCTCCCAGTGTGTTTTGTTGATGATGACGTCAGTTGTTTGGCCTAACAGTGTGTTTTGTTGACGATGATGTTTGGTGTTTGGCCTCCCAGTGTGTTCTGTTGTTGATGACGTTAGATGTTTGGCCTGCCAGTGTGTTTTGTTGATGATGACGTCAGTTGTCTGGCCTACCAGTGTGTTTTGTTGACGATGATGTTTGGTGTTTGGCCTCCCAGTGTGTTTTGTTGATGATGACGTTAGATGTTTGGCCTGCCAGTGTGTTTTGTTGATGATGAGGTTCGGTGTTTGGCCTGCCAGTGTGTTTTGTTGATGATGAGGTTCGGTATTTGGCCTGCCAGTGTGTTTTATTAATTTTGACGTTCGGTGTTTGGCCTGCCAGTGTGTTTTATCGATTTTGACGATAGCTGTTTGGCCTGCCAGTGTGTTTTATCGATTTTGACGATAGCTGTTTGGCCTGCCAGTGTGTTTTGTTGACGATGAAGTTGAGTTTTTGGCCTGCCAGTGTGTTTTGTTTTAAGATGAGGTTAGGTGTTTGGCCTCCCAGTGTGTTTTGTTGATGATGACATTCGGTGTTTGGCCTCCCAGTGTGTTTTGTTGATGATGAGGTTCGGTTTTTGGCCTCCCAGTGTGTTATGTTGTTGATGACATTAGGTGTTTGGTCTCCCAGTGTGATTTGTTGGTGATGAGGATCGGTGTTTGACTTGTCAGTGTGTTTTGTTGATGATGAGGTTCGGTTTTTGGCCTCCCAGTGTGTTATGTTGATGAAATCGTTGGGTGTTTGGTCTGTCAGTGTGTTTTGTTGATGATGAGGTTCGGTGTTTGGCCTGCCAGTGTGTTTTGTTGTTGATGAGGTTCGGTGTTTGGCCTACCTGCGTGTTTTGTTGATGATGAGGTTCGGTGTTTGGCCTGCCAGTGTGTTTTGTTGATGATGTGATTCGGTGTTTGGCCTGCCTGTGTGTTTTGTTGATGATGTGATTCGGTGTTTGGCCTGCCAGTGTGTTTTGTTGTTGATGAGGTTCGGTGTTTGGCCTACCTGCGTGTTTTGTTGATGATGAGGTTCGGTGTTTGGCCTGCCAGTGTGTTTTGTTGATGATGTGATTCGGTGTTTGGCCTGCCTGTGTGTTTTGTTGATGATGTGATTCGGTGTTTGGCCTGCCAGTGTGTTTTGTTGATGATGTGATTCGGTGTTTGGCCTGCCAGTGTGTTTTGTTGATGATGAGGTTCAGTGTTTGGCCTGCCACTGTGTTTAGTGGAAGTTGACTTTCAGTGTTTGGCTCGGCAGTGTGTTTGTGGATATAAGGTTCGGTTTTTGGCCTGCCAATGTGTTTTGTTGATGAAGTCGTTAGGTGTTTGGCCTGTCAGTGTGTTTTGTTGATGATGAGGTTTCGTGTTTGGCCTCACAGTGTGTTTTGTTGATGAAGAGGTTGGGTGTTTTGCCTCACGGGTGTTTAGTTGATGATGACGTTAGGTGTTTGCCCTGCCAGTGTGCTTTGTTGATGATGAGGTTAGGTGTTTGGCCTCCCAGTGTGTTTTGTTGATGATGACGTTCGGTGTTTGGCCTCCCAATGTGTTTTCTTGATAATGACGTTAGGTGTTTGGGCTGCCAGTGTGTTTTATCGATTTTGATGATATCTGTTTGGCCTGCCAGTGTGTTTTGTTGACGATGAAGTTGAGTTTTTGGCCTGCCAGTGTGTTTTGTTTAAGATGAGGTTAGGTGTTTGGTCTGCCAGTGTGTTTTGTTGATGATGAGGTTCGGTGTTTGGCCTGCCAGTGTGTTTTGTTGATGAAATCGTTGGGTGTTTGGTCTGTCAGTGTGTTTTGTTGATGATGAGGTTCGGTGTTTGGCCTACCTGCGTGTTTTGTTGATGATGAGGTTCGGTGTTTGGCCTGCCAGTGTGTTTTGTTGATGATGTGATTCGGTGTTTGGCCTGCCTGTGTGTTTTGTTGATGATGTGATTCGGTGTTTGGCCTGCCAGTGTGTTTTGTTGATGATGTGATTCGGTGTTTGGCCTGCCAGTGTGTTTTGTTGATGATGAGGTTCAGTGTTTGGCCTGCCACTGTGTTTAGTGGAAGTTGACTTTCAGTGTTTGGCCTGGCAGTGTGTTTGTTGATGATAAGGTTCGGTTTTTGGCCTGCCAATGTGTTTTGTTGATGAAGTCGTTAGGTGTTTGGCCTGTCAGTGTGTTTTGTTGATGATGAGGTTTCGTGTTTGGCCTCACAGTGTGTTTTGTTGATGAAGAGGTTGGGTGTTTGGCCTGCCAATGTGTTTTGTTGATGATGAGGTTTGGTGTTTTGCCTCACGGGTGTTTAGTTGATGATGACGTTAGGTGTTTGCCCTGCCAGTGTGCTTTGTTGATGATGAGGTTAGGTGTTTGGCCTCCCAGTGTGTTTTGTTGATGATGACGTTCGGTGTTTGGCCTCCCAATGTGTTTTCTTGATAATGACGTTAGGTGTTTGGGCTGCCAGTGTGTTTTGTTGATGATGAGGTTCAGTGTTTGGCCTGCCAGTGTGTTTTGTTGATGATGAGGTTAGGTGTTTGGCCTCCCAGTGTGTTTTGTTGATGATGACGTTCGGTGTTTGGCCTCCCAATGTGTTTTCTTGATAATGACGTTAGGTGTTTGGGCTGCCAGTGTGTTTTGTTGATGATGAGGTTCAGTGTTTGGCCTGCCAGTGTGTTTTGTTGATGAAGAGGTTAGGTGTTTTGCCTCACGGGGTGTTTAGTTGATGATGACGTTAGGTGTTTGGCCTGCCAGTGTGTTTTGTTGATGATGAGGTTAGATGTTTGGCCTCACAGTGTGTTTTGTTGATGATGCCGTTAGGTGTTTGGCCTCACAGTGTGTTTTGTTGATGAAGAGGTTCGGTGTTTGGCCTGCCAGTGTGTTTTGTTGATGATGAGGTTCAGTGTTTGGCCTGCCAGTGTGTTTTGTTGATGATGAGGTTAAGTGTTCGGCCTGCCAGTGTGTTTTGTTGATGATGACATTAGGTGTTAGGCCTCACAGTGTGTTTTGTTGATGAAGAGGTTCGGTGTTTGGCCTGCCAGTGTGTTTTGTTGATGATGAGGTTCAGTGTTTGGCCTGCCAGTGTGTTTTGTTGATGATGAGGTTAAGTGTTCGGCCTGCCAGTGTGTTTTGTTGATGATGACATTAGGTGTTAGGCCTCACAGTGTGTTTTGTTGACAATGATGTTAGGTGTTTGGCCTCCCAGTGTGTTTTGTTTATGATGAGGTTAAGTGTTTGGCCTGCCAGTGTGTTTTGTTGATGATGAGGTTCAGTGTTTGGCCTGCCAGTGTGTTTTGTTGATGATGAGGTTAGATGTTTGGCCTCACAGTGTGTTTTGTTGATGATGCCGTTAGGTGTTTGGCCTCACAGTGTGTTTTGTTGATGAAGAGGTTCGGTGTTTGGCCTGCCAGTGTGTTTTGTTGATGATGAGGTTCAGTGTTTGGCCTGCCAGTGTGTTTTGTTGATGATGAGGTTAAGTGTTCGGCCTGCCAGTGTGTTTTGTTGATGATGACATTAGGTGTTAGGCCTCACAGTGTGTTTTGTTGACAATGATGTTAGGTGTTTGGCCTCCCAGTGTGTTTTGTTTATGATGAGGTTAAGTGTTTGGCCTCCCAGTGTGTTTTGTGGATGATGAGGTTAGATGTTTGGCCTCCCAGTGTGATTTCTGGATGATGAGGTTCAGTGTTTGGCCTGCCACTGTGTTTAGTTGAAGATGAGTTTCAGTGTTTGGCCTGCCAGTGTGTTTGTTGATGATAAGTTTCGGTTTTTGGCCTGCCAATGTGTTTTGTTGATGAAGTCGTTAGGTGTTTGGCCTGTCAGTGTGTTTTGTTGATGATGACGTTAGGTGTTTGGCCTGTCAGTGTGTTTTGTTGATGATGAGGTTCGGTGTTTGGCCTGCCAGTGTGTTTTGTTGTTGATGAGGTTCGGTGTTTGGCCTCCCAGTGTGTTATGTTGTTGATGAGGTTCGGTGTTTGGCCTGCCAGTGTGTTTTGATGATGATGAGGTTCGGTGTTTGGCCTACCAGTGTGTTTTGTTGATGATGACCTGAGGTATTTGGCCTGCCAGTGTTTTTTGTTGCTGAAGATGTTAGGTGTTTGGCCTACCAGTGTGCTTTGTTGATGATGAGGTTCGGTGTTTGGCCTGCCAGTGTGTTTTGATGATGATGAGGTTCGGTGTTTGGCCTAACAGTGTGTTGTGTTGACGATGACCTTAGTTATTTGGCTTGCCAATGGTTTTTGTTGATGATGACGTTAGGTGTTTGGCCTCCCAGTGTGTTTTGTTGATGATGAGGTTCGGTGTTTGGCCTGCCAGTTTGATTTGTGAATTATGAGGTTCGGTGTTTGGCCTGCCAGTGTGTTTTGTTGATGATGACATCAGTTGTTTGGCCTACCAGTGTGTTTTGTTGACGATGATGTTAGGTGTTTGGCCTCCCAGTGTGTTTTGTTTATGATGCGGTTAAGTGTTTGGCCTCCCAGTGTGGTTTGTTAGTGATGGGGTTCTGTGTTTGGCCTGCCAGTGTGTTTTGTTGATGATGAGGTTCGGTGTTTGGCCTCACAGTGTGTTTTGTTGATGATGAGGTTCAGTTTTTGGCATGCCACTGTGTTTAGTTGATGATGAGTTTCTGTGTTTGGCCTGGCAGTGTGTTTTGTTGTTGATGTGGTTTGGTGTTTGGCCTGCCAGTGTGTTTTGTTGATGATGAGGTTCGGTGTTTGTCCTGCCAGTCTGATTTGTTGACGATGATGTTAGGTGTTTGGCCTCCCAGTGTGTTTTGTTTATGATGAGGTTCTGTGTTTGGCCTGCCAGTGTGTTTTGTTGATGATGAGGTTCAGTGTTTGGCCTTACAGTGTGTTTTGTTGATGATGAGGTTCGGTGTTTGGCCTTCCAGTGTGTTATGTTGTTATGACGTTAGCTGTTTGGCCTGCCAGTGCGTTTTATTGATGAAGACGTTAGGTGTTGTGCCTGCCAGTGTGTTTTGTTGATGATGAGGTTCGGTTTTCGGCCTCCCAGTGTGTTTTCTTGAAGATGAGATTCGGTGTTTGGCCTGCCAGTGTGTTTTGTTGATGATGAGGTTCGGTTTTCGGCCTCCCAGTGTGTTTTGTTGATGATGAGGTTCGGTTTTCGGCCTCCCAGTGTGTTTTCTTGAAGATGAGATTCGGTGTTTGGCCTGCCAGTGTGTTTTGTTGATGCTGAGGTTCGGTGTTTGGCCTCCCAGTTCTTTTTGTTCATGATGACGTCAGGTGTTTGGCCTGCCAGTGTGTTTTGTTGATGATGACATTAGGTGTTTGGCCTGCCTGTGTGTTTTGTTGATGAAGCTGTTAGGTTTTTGGCCTGCCAGTGTGTTTTGTTGAAGATAAGATTCAGTGTTTGGCCTCCCAGTGTGTTATGTTGTTGATGACGTTAGATGTTTGGCCTGCCAGTGTGTTTTGTTGATGATGACGTTAGGTGTTTGGCCTCCCAGTGTGTTTTGTTGATGATGAGGTTCGGTGTTTGGCCTGCCAGTGGATTTTGTTGATGATGACGTTAGGTGTTTGGCCTGCCTGTGTGTTTTGTTGATGAAGCTGTTAGGTTTTTGGCCTGCCAGTGTGTTTTGTTGAAGATAAGATTCAGTGTTTGGCCTCCCAGTGTGTTATGTTGTTGATGACGTTAGATGTTTGGCCTGCCAGTGTGTTTTGTTGATGACGAGGTTCGGTGTTTGGCCTGCCAGTGTGTTTTGTTGATGACGAGGTTCGGTGTTTGGTCTCCCAGTGCGTTTTGCTGATGATGGCGTTAGGTGTTTGGCCTGCCAGTGTGTTTTGTTGACAATGAAGTTAAGTTTTTGGCCTCCCAGTGTTTTTTTATTATGATGAGGTTAGGTGTCTTGCCTGCTAGTGTGTTTTGATTATGATCATGTTAGGTGTTTGGCCTGTCAATGTGTTTTGTTGATGATGACGTTAGGTGTTTGGCCTACCAGTGTGTTTTGTTGATGAAGAGGTTCAGTGTTTGGCCTGCTAGTGTGTTTTGATGATGATTAAGTTAGGTGTTTGGCCTCCCAGTGTGTTTGTTGGTGATAAGGTTCGGTGTTTAGTCCCCAGTGTGTATTGTTGATAATGAGGTTCGGTGTTTGGCCTCCCAGTGTTTTTTGTTGATGATGAGATTCTGTGTTTGGCCTACCAGTGTGATTTGTTGATGATGAGGTTCAGTGTTTGGCCTGCCAGTGTGTTTGTTGGTGATAAGGTTCGGGTTTTGACCTGCCAATGTGTTTCGTTGATGAAGTCGTTAGGTGTTAGGCCTGTCAGTGTGTTTTGTTGATGATGAGGTTTGGTGTTTGGCCTCCCAGTGTGTTTTGTTGATGATGAGGTTCAGTGTTTGGCCTGCCAGTGTGTTTTGTTGATGACGAGGTTCGGTGTTTGGCCTGCCAGTGTGTTTTGTTGATAATGAGGTTCGGTGTTTGGCCTCCCAGTGTGTTTTGTTGATTATTTTTTTGGCTCAAATCCATCAATACCTCTGCTTAAGCAAAATGTATCCATCTCAGATTTAAACATTAAGACTTGATCTGGCATCAACTGCTATGTGCGGAAGAGGGTTCAAAAGCTCAAACACCCTTTCTGTGTACAAGTGTTTCTGAACTGCATTCACACAAGACAAGCAGCTTGATGACACTGGACATTAAATACAAGTAGCTCTTCTCAAAGCAGTCCTTTTTATCCTCATGGATAGATTGTAAGGAAATATCTTCAAGAATTAACATGTTTTATACAGTATCTCCCTGCAATCTGTTTTTTTCTGATTATTGTGTCTGGCGTGATTGTAACAAGGCCAGCCCGGCGAACTTCAAGGAATATGGGTTCCCTGATTGGGGCTATTAACCTGGTGCAATCAGGGAGCCCTGGCTGACAGATAAAAACAGGAGTGTCGGGGTTCTGTTCACTCAAAGAGCTGGCTCTATGCTATCTGGGTCGGTGTCATGTACTATGCACACGTAAATAAAGGGTGACTTGGTAACAGGTTACTGGCCTTCATCGAGTTAATTCGGTTTCAAGTAGAATATGTTTACCATAGTTAAAGGTGCTCCATAAATGCACCTCATAGTTGTGGCCCCAATCCAAGGAAACCTTAATTGTGCTTTTTATATATGACCTTAAAGGGAATCAAAATTAGTTGTCATTATTGCAACACTTAGAAAGCCTTATGCAATATTTAACTCCATCAATTACGAAAATAAAATCTAAAATTTACAACAAGATTTAACAAGGATGATTCAGGACATGGAGGAGTTAAGTCAGGAAGTTCAGATAACTCATTTTCATTTGAAAAAAGACATAAGTGGCAGTTTGATAAAAGTGTTCAGAATAATAAAAGTTCCAGATAAGTTAAAAATGAGAAAATTTCAATTTAACAGTGAGTGCAGGGCTGAAAGGCAGCTTTAAAACTTAATCTAACAACTAAACGATTATCAGATTATATTTCCTTTCTTGCACAAAGAATTGCCATCTTAAAACTGCAGGATCAACACCTGACAATAGGACTAGAGATTGCAAAAATATTCGTAGGTATTTGATCATCGTGAAAGTTGAAGATTCTATCAAAGTGTATCAAGTGGCCTATGTGTTGAGGTGGTTGTATCTAAATGGTCGAAGGCTGACAGACCTTTCCTCATCATGATCTTTCTTAAATTTGAATTTATTTTCTTCAGTGGCTAAGAAAGGTAAAGATTAATTTTTCAAACTCGCTGGAGAGCAGGTCAGGAAAAAAGTTTGGGCATTTATTTTTGTTTTTTGGAAGGGTTGTTTTTAGCTTCCATTCTGCACTGTTAGGTTATACTCAAAGTAAGTATCTGATTGAAGAGAAACTAGCAGTGAGGCATCATCCAGGTGCAAAACCTATAGACCTCCTACTTGGCAATGGAATGACAGGGCACCATGAGCATTCCATGACCAATGATGGGAGTGTCTAGGGTCAAAAGGTCATTTAATCAAATGCTTTGGAAATATAAGTGTCCACGAAGGTAAACTGGAACTAAGTCAGAAGTCACATGACCAGATTATATTCGAACATGTTTATTTGAAATCACAAGCTTTCAGAGCACTGCTCCTTCGGACTCTCACCTGGTGTCATGTGACTTCTGACTTTGCCCACCCCAATCCAACACCAGCACCTTGACATCAAAACTGGAACTGTGCAGCCCAAATCAGGATCCATTTGTTGAAAGACTGCAATTTAACGTTTTGAGTCTCGATGGGATGTTGCTTGGGATGCTCTTCAGAGGGTCGGTGAAGACTCGTGGGGCTGAATGGCCTGCTTCCACAATGTAGGGACTCTGTGAGAGGGGGCAGACCCCCCTAGCTGGCAGTGGAAATATTGAACATTGAGTCATTCAAATGCAGATATTTTTCAGAGAATAGTAATTTTTGAATCCAGTAAAGGAGAACTTGAGACATGATAAGACCCTAAGCAATAGAAGCAGAAATTAGGCCATTCAGCCCATCGAGTCTGCTCTGCCACCCAATCATAGCTCATAAGTTTCCCGTTTGGCATTGTCCTGCTTTCTCTCCTGATCTTTGGTGAGTTGTTGGTGCTTTGAGGAAACAAGTAATATTGACTTCCTAAAGCTTTCTACCTGGAAGGTCCCCCTCATCTTATTCCTAGGTGAACTACAAATTTATTGATGATACTCATCAATTACCAACATAAAGTGTGATTACCAGTCTGGTGGAAAGTGGACTGTGATGTTTTATTAAGTGACAATGAAAGGACCTCATTTCAGAAGAGATTTTGGTGTCAATTTTAGTGACCATTCCTTCTAATACCTAGGCTGATGTCAAATGCTAATTTAATATAGATTATTCATTCAACATCGGATGTTATTATACAAATGAGTTTTATTTCTGCATCACATGAAACTTGAATCTGAACCTTAGTACCCCTCAGTTTAGCCAACCTCTTTTATGGAGGTCTGTCATGATTGAGGCTGACCAACTACTGCCCCGATTGAAGTCCTTCCCAGTGCAAGGCTCTTTCATGCTTGGTCTCAACTTTGAGACTGGAAGAAGGTTTTCTAGGCTCCGAGCAAACCCAGAAAGTCACCTTGTTTGGGTCACAGATGGAACAGGAACAGCAGCCTCCTTCACTGGCCTTTCTTCCGCAATGGGTGTCATCAGACCGCCTGATCTGCTTCCCATGAAGTGGTTTCTCACCTCCTGATCTGCTTCCCATGAGGTGGCTTCTTCCATCAGGAAGCTAACTTTTCTCTCACTGGCCTTACCACCCCATCTCACTGTAAGGTCACCTGCATTACTTGATTGGGGACTTTGGGACATGGAATAATTCCTGTCCTGGAGTTGGAGAGAAAACAGATTAATTGGAAAGCTGGTTCAGGAATGAAACTCGCCATCTTCCCATCACCTCAGAAAATAGTTGCTGCATAAGAAATTTCATTGGGCGCTTTCTTGTTTTGCCAGCAATTTAGACCTTCGAGCGGTCAATTAATGGCTACTTAAGGTCTCTCAATGTATCACCACTCTGAGGACCTACCTCACCTGCTGGAGAAATATACTGCACAGAAATGGACCCTTCCGTTCAACTGGTCTATGCTGGCCAGATATCATAAATTAATTCAGTCCTATTTGGTTTCACAGATATCACAAAACATCAGTATCAGGACTGTCTCTGGAAAGAGCTGGGCAGAGTTGGTGTTGTTCAGTTATCTTTAAGTTGTATGACACAAAGTTTTAGAAGGAGTAAAGTGAACTTTTAAGTTGAACTTGATATCATAGGACCATGGAAACAGGAATAGTCCGTCCAGCCCCTCGAACCCATTCCATCATTCAATGAGATTATGGCTAATCTTTGGCCTAACTCCAAATGCCTTTGGCCCATATCCATGAAGATCTTTGCTTAACAAAAAAAAAATCATCTTAGATTTAAAACTATGAACTGATCCAGCATCAACTGCCAATTGTGGAAGAGAGTTCCAAACCTCTACCACCCTTTTTATGTCAAAGTGCTTCCTAACATCAATCCTGAATGGTCAGTACCTAATGTTTAGGCTATACCTTCTAGTTTCAGAAAGAAAACAGGCCTAATTTGTATATCTTATAAGAGACAATCATGTATCATTTATTAGATTAGATTCCCTACAGTGTGGAAACAGGCCCTTTGGCCCAACCAGTCCACACTGACCCTCCAAACAGTAACCCACCCAGGCCCATTTCCCTCTGACTAATGCATCTAGCACTATGGGAAATTTAGCATGGCCAATTCACCTAACCTGCACATCTTTGGACTGTGGGAGGAAACCAGAACACCCGGCGGAAACCCACGCAGACATGGGGAAAATGTGCAAACTCCACACAGTCACCCAAGGCTGGAATCAAACCTGGGACCCTGGTTCTGTGAGGCAGCAGTGCTAACCACTGAGCCACCATGCCACACACTTAGCTGTATCTTAGCTGTAATGTAACTACATTGTGTTAAAAGAATGTGATTCATACATACATTAATCTAATTTATTTTTAGAGTTTGGATTTTAAACTCTGCTTTATTTTTGTGAAAACGTTAAAAGACAGTTAGGGCAGTCGTTCCAGAACCGTGATTTTTAACCAATATATGTCAGTCGACAGTTGATGACAAGGACCCCTGGAGTGATTATATTGTAGGTTTTAATGACAGGAGAGGGAGGAAAAGAAAAGCTGTGGACTTTACAAGAGTCCAGCGTGAGCAAGCTATTTTTTTATAATTGAATTGAATTATTTAGCTGGTTTGAGTCTCTTTTCTGCAGAAGACTTTGTGGGGCCATCCTTTCACACTTGGTATCAGCAACAGAGATCAGTGCCAAGAAGACAGATTAGTGGCAGTGAATCTACCCAAGGCATCTTCAATGATTCCAGGGAGCATGCACACACAGGTCTGACTGGCATCCCAGCGATTGAAATATATACCGAACTGTGTCTACCTTCCTGACAGGAAAAACATGGTGCCCTGCTGCTGGGGTCAGGGGTGGGGGTGAGAGGCTGCAATTGCTTTAATCTGGAGGACTTTGGAGGCAGAGATGGGGTGGGGTATTGCAAAGGAATGGCTTCTGAAAGCTAGTCCTGTGCCTTTGACTCTAATCCCCTCTCTCTAACATCCCTTAGCTCTCATGCATAACTAGAAGATAAATATGACTAACCTTCTTATCACTAGATTTCCCAAGAAACACTGTAAGCCTCTTGTGACCAGGATCCAAGTGGTTTGGGCTGTGGATTATTTTTCCATGGGATGTGAGCTTCATTGGCTAGGTTAGCATTTCTTGTCCATCCCTAATTGCCTGAGGCCAGTTAAGAACCTATGGGTGTGGAGTCACATTTAGGCTAGATCAGGTAAGGATGGCAGTTTCGTTCCCTCAAGGATTTTAGTGAGCCAGATGTGTTCTTCTAACAATCGCCAATAGACCTCTATTTCCAGAATTATTTTGAATTCAAACTCTACTATCTGCTGTGGCAGGATTCAAACTCAGGTCTCCAGAACATTACCTGGGACTCTGGATTATCAATCCAGCGATAATGCCACCAGACCATCACCTCCCCATATGGCGGCACATGATACTGGGCTGCACTCTTCCTGAAAGCTCTTCATGAACTGATTCAAAGCTATTCAGAAGAATAATCTCAGCCACCCCTGACGTGCTCACCCCTTCACTGAGAAAAAAGCCCATCTGGACATTATGTCATTAGGATCTGCAGGAGGGACAGGAATTATATCTCAAGCCGCATAATTCTCCTTGGGTGAGTTAAATGGATGCAGGGCAGTTGGATGGGCAGGAGTGGAGTCAGATACACTTCCCTACAACTCACGATAAGATGGGATGGGGAACTGTAACATTTGAAGATGCCCTACTCATGCTTATTGTCAGGGATTTGCCAATGACCTTCCATGCCATGATATCACAATGAGGGAAAATGAAAAGGCCACAAGAACTCAGCGAATCTGTAATCGAATTGAAAGCCAACACATTGGTTCGATCTTACACTGCATTCTAGCCATCTGAGTTTACCACTGTGTATTGATCATGTCAAGACATTGGCTACAATGGAGGGTTTGAGATGTGCTTCCAGCCCAGAGGTAGAGACTCTACAATTGCACTATAAGAACACTATGATTTCATTCTGCACTTTGCATCATTGGAATGCACTTTAATTTTCTCCAAATCTGCATTTCTACATTAAAAGTGCCCTCCTGTGAGTTTCTGTTCACTGTCAGTGTTAACCAGAGGAAACACTCTCACCACAGGTAACAACTGATGCTGTAGTGCAGCTTGAGAAATCATTAAGATTCCCTCAGTTGGCTTGAGATGTTTTAACTGCACAAATATATTAACTTGAGAATATTTTAAATCCTTTGATTGCTAAAATTGACAGAGAGTTGTCATGGGAATGTATTGCTCTCTAGGTGAAAGCAGATATTCCAAGTTTCTTGCTGATCTTCAGCAGGACCTCTTTTCAGTCAGAAGTCTTTCTGAAGATTGATGATGTTTAATCAAATGTTTAAAATAGCATTCTTTTAAAACAGTATTATTGAAACATGTGAAGAAAAGGCAATGAATTTGACCAATGAGAGAATAACATAGATGGAACAAGAAATGTTCGTGAGGTTGAGGGAAGAAATTCTGTAATTCCAATTTTTGGGGAAGATTGTTCATTACCATAGTGATGTCTCAACTTGACTTCGATACGAAAGTAGAGAAGAGTGACTAAGATTCAAGAGAAGAAAGCTCACAAAATCAATTTTCACACTTCACAATTTCTCCATGTAACATTGGACAGAATATATTAGTCCCATGGAGTTGGTCAGTAGGTAAAGAGCCTGCAAACTTCCCGAATGGCCTTTATAATTAGTTGACAAAATACACTCTGCCTCCTACAAAGAAGTAGGCAGCACGGTGGCTCAGTAGTTAGCTGCGTTGCCACACAGTACCAGGAACCTGCCTTCAATTCTAGCCTCAGGCAACTGTCTGTGTGGAGTTTGGACATTCTGTATTGGTTTCTTCCCACAGTTCAAAAATGTGCAAGTTAGGTGGTTTGGTCATGGGAAATGTGGGGTTACAGAGATGGGGTGGGTCTGGGTGGGATGGTCTTCAGGGGGTTGGTGTGGACTTGATAGGCTGAATGGCCTACTTGCACAATATCTGAGGTCTATGAAGTCAAAAAGCATGGAGAAAGAAAATCATAGAACAGAAGGTATTGAGAAGCAAACTAAATATTGTAATGAAACTTGTGAACTGGTACTATTGACAGTGCTTCCCCATTTTTGTTTGCAAATGTAGGTGTTTAAAAAGAGTAGAGTGTTTAAACTAGCAGAGAAACGTTGATAGTTTATAATATTGTTTTCTTATTATGAGAAATTCCTCATTTTAAAAGGCACTGGTTCTCATTAAGTGTGGGAGTCTAGTCAATGTTGTTTTTGACTTGATTCTGTAGGAGAGATAAACTGGGGACATTATGTGCTTCAATTAAATTGTTAACTGTTGTGGTAATCCTGGAAAGGCTGGGGTTTCAGAATCGGTACACTTTCTCAATTGTGCCATTAATGCTGGACAGAGATCAGGCTGCTGTAATTGTGTACATTTCTAGGCTCCACATTTAAGGCTGTCAATGCATTGAAGAGGGTGCAGAAGAAGTTTACCAGAATGGTCCCACGGATGAGAAACTCCGGTTCTGAGGATAGATCGGAGACGTGGATCCTGTTTTTCTTGGAGAGAAGGGGCGAAGAGAAGATTTGATGGAATTTTTTCAGTCACAACGAATCTGGACAGATTTGATAGGAAAAAGTTTTTCCCACTTAGAGAAGGATTGAAAACCAAAGTCTAAAATTTAAAATACTTTCTGAACGGAACAAATGAGCAACATAAAGAAGAGAATTTTGCCTCAGCGAGAGTTTTAGGTTTGGAAATACGGCCCGGAAAACCGGTGGGAGCAGGTTCAATTGAAGCATTCAGTAGAGTATTAGATTATTACATGAATAGTAGCAATACATAGGCTTACAGGAAAAATGTAGGAGAATGCCAACAAAGAATAATGTCCATTCTGAGAGCTGGCACAGACACAATGGTCTCCTTCTACTGTGTAACAATGACATGATTCTGTGTATGTGTCATGTATGTGACAGAGGCGTGAGGAGTGGACAGATGCTGAAATAATTCTGACTCTGAGGCTGATTTGTTGCCCATTTTGCCAATTTGAACCGCATAGGTTCAGCTAAAGCTTTCTCATAACCAATCCCGAAATTTAATTGCATTGGAACTGCCCTAAGTGTTAATTGAATGACAAGACAACCAATGACCAGTGAGGTACGTTTGATACAACAGTGTTACATCTTTAAATTATGATAATGTTTTGGGATCTCATTCTGATGAAGCCTGAATGTTTATTTATCTGTCCTTTGTACAGCCAACATTATCATTTTGATTGCAACAAAAAAAAGCCTTTCAAATTCTTTTAAACTGTCTATAATTCTTGTTGCCTCAGGAAAGCAACAACATAATCAAAGACCCCTTCCACCTCGGTTATACTCTCTTCCATCCTCTTACGTAAAGCAGAAGATATGAGAGTTTAAATACACAAAAGAATAAATTCATGAACAGCTTCTTCCCTGCTGTTATCAGAATTTTGAACGGACCTCTCGAATGTTAATTCTGATCGCTCTCTCTGCAGCTGTAACACTATATTCTGCACTCTGTTCTGCTACGCTGATGCACTTTGTATGATACAATCTGCTTGTATAATACGCAAAGCACTTTTCACTGTATCTCGACACATGTGACAATAAATCAATCAATCAATCACTGCAAGCTTCATCTTTTCCTCCCATTGTTCTTTCCTCCTGCTTTTCTGTTTTGACCTTTCTTTATCCTATTCTGCCTTACACTTTATGTTAAGTAGCTTTTATCCTCTGACTTCTACTATGGACCAGACCAGACTCCCTCAAAATATCTTAAGATAGTAGCCTAGACCCTACATTTTTCTTATTTGAATGGTAGATGTGAAGTGTATGTTCCAGATGTGATGTGACAAACTGCTCAACATTAAGCACAAACACTATAGTTAAAATACAGGCAAAATAAAAAGGAATGTAGAATAACTTAGCTATTGGAAAACTTAACCGAATAATAGATACAGTAACTATTACTATTTAGCTATTCAAATCGAGTAATCTCCCATAAACACACCCTTTGGGAAAAAAAGGCAAATTCAGACACAGTTTCTCTCATGCAGTTCTCCAATGCAGGAGGAGAAAACACCCAGAAAGATTTCAGAGAAAGTAGCAGTTAGGAATCACTTACTGAAGCTCCCAACTCTTCTGGGACCTCAAACAGCTTCTGACTGCTAAAGTTTAAAAACAACTAGAAAGTCTGGTCTGTGAGAACTGGCCACTCTCATTCAAGCTGCTTCCATTGTTCCAACTTCTAAAACAAAACTTAAAGATCTCCTAAGTTATTTACTTAGGCTGTCTCCAATAGCCAGTTCGGCACCTCTGCCTTTACAATCGCTCTTCAAAAAGCCACTGGCATCCACCGACAATGTAAAAAATTGCCCAGCTATGTCCTGTACATAAAAAGAAAGATAAGTCCAACCTAGTCATTAACTGCCCCATCAGTTCACTCTCAATCATCAGGAAAGTGTCATCATCAGTGCAATTAAGCAGCACCTGCTCAGTGACGCCCAGTTTGGCTTCCGCCAGGGCCACTCAGCTCGTGATCTCATTACAGCCTTGGTTCAAACATGGACAAAAGAGCTGAATTCCAGAGGAAAGTTGAGAGTGACAGCCCTTGACATCAAGGCTGCATTTGGCTGTGTGTGGTATCAAGGAGCCCGAGCAAAAATGGAATCAATGTATATCGGGGGAAAACCCACCACTGATAGGAATCATACCTGGTACATAGGAAGAAGGTCATGGTTGTGGGAGGTCAGTCATCTCAGCACCAGGAAATCTTTGCAGGCATTCCTCAGGATAGTGCCCTATGCTAAACCATCTTCAGTTGCTTCATCAATCACCTTCTCTCCATCATAAGGTCAGAAGTGGAAATGTTCACCAATAATTGCACAATGTTCAGCACTGTTCATGACTCCCCAGATATTGAAGCAGTCCATGTTCAAATTCAACAAGATCTGGATAACATCCAGGCTTGGGCTGACAAGTGGCACCCCAAAATGCCAGACTATGACCATCACCAGTAAAAGACAATCTAACCACCACTCCTTGACATAACAATGGTATTGCCATCGCTGAATCCCTCAGTATCAACATCCTGAGGGTTACCAATAAACTGAAACTCAAATGAATTCACCACATAAACATAGAGACTATAAAAGCAGGTTAGTGGCTAAGAATATTGTAGCAAGGAGCTCAACTCCTGACTCATCAAAGTCTGTCCACCATCTGCAAGGCACAAGTTAGAGTGTGTTGGAATTCTCCTCATTTACCTGGATGAGCGCAGCTCCAAAAACACTCAAATAGCTTGACACCATCGGGATAAAGCAGCATGGAGGAAAAAGTGAGGACCGCAGGTACTGGAGATCAGAGTCGAGAGTAGGGTGCTGGAAAAGCACAGCAGGTCAGGCAGCTTAAGAGGAGCAGGAGAATCAATGTTTCGGGCATAAGCCCTTTATCTGGATAAAACAGCACGTTTGATTGGCGACACATCTGCAAGCATTCACTCCCTCCACCACTGACGGATAGTAGCAGCAGTATGCACTATCTATGAGACGAACTGCAGAAATTCATCAAAGATCCTCAGGCCATCAAAGCATCTTCCAAACCCACAATCATTTCCATCGAGAAGGACAATGGCAGCAAATAGATAGATACATCACCACCTGCAAGTTCCTTTCCAAGCCACTCACCATCCTGACTTGGAAATATATCGCCGTTCCTTCACTGTCACTGGGTCGAATCCTGGAATTCCACCATAATGGCATTGTGGGTCAACCCACAGCAGGTGGACTGCAGCGGTTCAAGAAGGCAGCTCACCACCATCTTCTCAAGGGCAAGTAGGGATGGACAATAAATTCTGGCCCAGCTAGAGACATCCACATTCCAAAGAAACAAATAAAATGAGAACATTGCTGATAGTCTGGAGTCACATATAGACCAAACCAGGGAGGGAAGACAGTTTCCTTCCATAAAGGATGTCAGTAAATCAGATGGGGCTTTCCCCCAGCAATGGTTTTATGGTTATCATTAGTCTCTTAATTCCTGACTTTTATTGAATTCAAATTCCACCAATGGCAGGATTTGAAGCCTGGTCTCCAGAACATTACCTGGGTCTTTGGATTAAGAGTCTAGTGTTAATATCACTAGGTTATCGCCTCCTCTGAGATCCGACATTAAATAAGCCTTGGAGTCATATCACGAGCTGTCCTCTCTCCCTGCTTCTAGCACACACGAGGCCTGAGTCATCATCTTACCTGTCAGGCATTAGTGTGGATATCACCCAAGATGACCAGACACATTCGAGTTGCGAGCATTTCACTGCAGGACTTTGAGTAACATCAGCAACAATTGTGCTAAAGAAGCAAATACCACAGACATAATCTTTTTCAATAATAGGAGGAGAAAGGCAACGCATTCCAGGTATGACCAAAAAGTTACATGTAACCATCCTAGCACAGGCAAAACAGAGACACGCCTTGATACTTGGCACTCTGACTAGAACTCAATCAATAAACACATTGAACTGGACCCAATAAGCAAACCACTCAGATACAGAACTGGAAGTACCAGAAAACAGAGACATATAAATACTAGGCTGGACAGACCGCTCACAGCACAGAATCAGATAAGTTAACTGTTTTAAGTGGTCTACAGAAAGTCTGCAGTAGTGAGTAGAGTGGGTTCTTTCTTGGTTATATGTTTTTGGAGAAATGTTTCTTGATTAAACTTAAAATATAAGCCATAACTATTAATCTAACATGGGGTAGTGTTTTGTAGAGGAATAAGACAGTGTTATTTTCTGGGTCTGTAGATTGTGAAGGAGCAAAAATGGCCTACAGAAGAGTGATGTGTGCTTCTTGTCAGCTGTGGGAGTTTAAAGAGAGTTTAAGTGTTACTGCAGATTATATCTGCAATAAATGCTGTTGGTTGTGAATCTTATGAGATCGGTTGGAGAGACAGTTAGAACCAATGAGGAATTTGCAACGGCAACAGTATTTGATGGATGACAGTTGTAGGAAGGGGGGAAAGTCTCAGATACAGTCACATAGATGTGTTAACTCCAAGAAAAGTAAGAGAGGTAGGCACCTAGTGCAGGTGTGTTCTGTGGATATACCCATTTCAGACAGGTATGCTGTTTTGGAAAATGTAGGGGGTGATGGATTCTCAGGGGAATGTAGCATGAACAGCCAAATTTCTGGTATTGAGACTGGCTCTAATGCAACGAGGGGTACGTCGGCTTCCAAGAGATCAATTGTGTTAGGGGATTCTGTAGTCCGAGGTACAGACAGACATTTCTGTGGCCAGCAGCAAAAAATCAGAATGGTGTGCTGCTTCCCTGGTGCCAGGATCAAGGATGTCACAGAGAGGGTACAGAATGTTCTCACGGGGGAGAGGGGCCAACCAGAGGTCATTGTCTACATTGGAACCAATGACATAGGAAGGGAAAAAGTTGAGATTTTGAGGGGTGATTACAGAGAGTTAGGCAGGAATTTAAAAAGGAGGGCCTAGACAGTGGTAATATCTGGAATACTCCCAGTGCTACGAGCTAGTAAGGGCAGGAATAGGGGGAAAGAGCAGATTAATGCATGGCCGAGGAGCTGGTGCATGGGAGAAGGAGTCACATTTTTGGATCATTGGAATCTCTTTTGGGGTAGAATTGACCTGTACAAGAAGGACGGATTGCACCTAAATTGGAAAGAGACTAATATACTGGCAGGGAAATTTTCTAGAGATGCTTGGGAGGATTTAAACTAGCAAGGTGGGGGGGGGGGGGGGGTGGAACCCAGGGAGATAGTGAGGAAAGAGATCAATCTGAGACTGGTACAGTAGAGAACAGAAGTGAGTCAAACAGTCAGGGCAGGCAGGGGCAAGGTAGGACTAATAAATTAAACTGCATTTATTTCAGTGCAAATGGCCTAACATGGAAGGCAGATGAACTCGGGGCATGGTTAGGAACATGGGACTGGGATATCATAGCAAGTACAGAAACATGGCTCCAGGATGGGCAGGACTAACAGTTTAACGTTCCAGGATAATAATGCTATAGGAAGGAAAGAAAGGGAGGCAAGAGAGGAGGGGGAGTGGCATTTTTGATAAGGGATAACATTACAGCTGTACTGAGGGAGGATATTACCGGAAATACATCCAGGGAAGATATTTGGGTAATAGTGAGAAATAAGAAAGGGATGATCACCTTATTGGGATTGTATTATAGACCCCCAATAGTCAGAGGGAAATTGAGAAACAAACTTGTAAGGAGATCTCAGCTATCTGTAAGATTAATATGGTGGTTATGGTAGGGGATTTTAACTTTCCAAACATTGACTGGGACTGCCATAGTGTTAAGGGTTTAGATGGAGAGGAATTTGTTAAGTGTGTACAAGACAATTTTCCGATTCAGTATGTGGATGTACCTACTAGAGAAGGTGCAAAACTTGACCTACTCTTAGGAAATAAGGCAGGGCAGGTGATTAAGGTGTCAGTGGGGGTGCACTTTGGGGCCAGCGACCATAATTCCATTAGATTTAAAATAGTGATGGAAAAGGACAGACCAGATCTAAAACTTGAAGTTCTAAATTGGAGAAAGGCTAATTTTGATGGTATTAGGCAAGAACTTTCGAAAGCTGATTGGAGGCAGATGTTCGCAGGTAAAATGACGACTGGAAAATGGGAAGCCTTCAGAAATGAGATAACGAGAATCCAGAGAATGTATATTCCTGTTAGGGTGAAAGGAAAGGTTGGTAGGTATAGGGAATGCTGGAAGACTAAAGAAATTGAGGTTTTGGTCAAAAAAAGAAGGAAGCATCTGTAAGGTATTTACAGGATAGATTGAGTGAATCCTTGGGAGAGTATAAAGGAGGTAGGAGTATAATTAAGAGGGAAATCAGGAGGGCAAAAAGGAGTCATGAGATAGCTTTGGCAAATAGAATTAAGGAGAATCCAAAGGGCTTTTACAAATACATTAAGGACAAAAGGGTAACTAGGGCCCCTCAAAGATCAGCAAGGCAGCCTTTGTGTGGGGCCACAGAAAATGAGGAAGAGATACTAAATGAATATTTTGCATTGGTATTTACTGTGGAATAGGATATGGAAGATATAACTGGTAGGGAAATAGATGGTGACATCTTAAAAAATGTCCAGATTACAGAGGAGGAAGTGCTGGATGTCTTGAAACACATAAAGGTGGATAAATCCCCAGGACCTGATCAGGTGTACCCGAGAACTCTGTGGGAAGCTAGAGAAGTGATTGCTGGGTCTCTTGCTGAGATATTTGTATCATCGATAGTCACAGGTGAGGTCCCAGAAGACTAGAGGTTGGCTAACGTGGTGCCACTGTTTAAGAAGGGTGGTAAAGACAAGCCAGATTACTTACAGTGTGGAAACAGGCCCTTCGGCCCAACAAGTCCACACCGCCCCGCCGAAGCATAACCCACCCATACCCCTACATCTACATCTACCCCTTACCTAACACTACGGGCAATTTAGCATGGCCAATTCACCTGACCTGCACATCTTTGGACTGTGGGAGGAAGCCAGAGCACCCGGAGGAAACCCACGCAGACACGGGGAGAATGTGCAAACTGCACACAGTCAGTCGCCTGAGGCGGGAATTGAACCCGGGTCTCTGGTGCTGTGAGGCAGCAGTGCTAACCACTGTGCCACCATGCCACCCACGGTGTTGGAGGGAATCCTGAGGGTCAGGATGTACATATATTTGAAAAGGCAAGGACTGATTAGGGATAGTCAACATGGCTCTGTGCATGGGAAATCATGTCTCACAAACTTGATTGTGTTTTTTTGAAGAAGTAACAAAGAAGATTGGTGAGGACAGAGCAGTAGATGCGATCTATATGGACTTCAGTTAGGCATTCGTCAAGGTTCCCCATGGGAGACTGATTAGCAAGGTTAGATCTCAGAATACAGGGAGAACTAGCCATTTGGATGCAGAACTGGCACAAAGGTAGAAGACAGAGGGTGGTGGTGGAGGGATGATTTTCAGACTGGAGGCCTGTGACCAGTGGAGTGCCACAAGGATTGGTGCTGGGTCCTCTACTTTTTGTCATTTACATAAATGATTTGGATGCGAGCATAAGAGGTACAGTTAGTAAGTTTGCAGAAGGCATCAAAATTGGAGGTGTAGTGGACAGCGAAGAGGGTTACCTCAGATTATAACAGGATCTGGACCAGATGGGCCAATGGGCTGAGAAGTGGCAGGTGGAGTTTAATTCAGATAAATGTGATATGCTGCATTTTGGGAAAGCAAATCTTAACGGGACTTATACACTTAATGGTTAAGTCCTAGGGAGTGTTGCTGAACAAAGAGAACTTAGAGTGCAGGTTCATAGCTCCTTGAAAGTGGAGTCGCAGGTAGATAGGATAGTGAAGAAGGCGTTTGGTATGCTTTCCTTTATTGGTCAGAGTATTGAGTGCAGGGTTGGGACGTCATGCTGCAGCTGTACGGGACATTGGTTAGGCCACTGTTGGAATATTGTGTGCAATTCTGGTCTCCTTCCTATCGGAAAGATGTTGTGAAACTTGAAAGGGTTCAGAAAAGAGTTACAAGAATGTTGCCAGGGTTGGAGGATTTGAGCTATGGGAAGCAGCTGAACAGGCTGGGGCTATTTTCCCTGGAGTGTCGGAGGCTGAGGGATGACCATATAGAGGTTTACAAAATTATGAGGGGCATGGATAGGATAAATAGACAAAGTCTTTTCCCTGGGGTCGGGGAGTCCAGAACTAGAGGGCATAGGTTTAGGGCGAGAGGGTAAAGATATTAAAGAGATCTAAGGGGCAACATTTTCACACAGCTGATGGTACATGTATGGAATGAGCTGCCAGAGGAAGGTGTGCAGGCTGATACAATTGCAGCATTTAAGAGGCATTTGGATGGGTATTTGAATAGGAAGGGTTTGGATGGATATGGTGCTGACAGGTGGGACTAGATTGTGTTGGGATATCTGGTTGGCATGAACGGGTTGGACTGAAGGGTCTGTTTCCATACTGTGCATCAGCTCAGAGCACGAATCTACAACATCAGCACACTCTCCTTTGAAGAAACTGCACCAGCTTCGACGGCATGTGCCAGCAAGATTGAAAAGACACTCACACTCACCACTGGCCTCCAGTTGTACTTTGTGAACTGCAGTGGCAGAGCAAGCTTCAGGCAATTCTTCACTAAATTCAGACCCAGCCCTTCCCTCCGCTTTTCATTAACTTCAAACTGCTGAGGTTTCTCCCTGCAAACATATGCATAGATTTTGGGGGATTTTTGTGCCGGAGTGGGGGGTCAAGGTTATATTCTGTAACAAAGACTACAGTGTTTATAAGATTACAAAACATTGCTTTTGCAATGGGCAAGCTTAGTTTACTATTTGCCCAGGGGCCAACGATGAATTTCTTATCTGTTATCAGTCCTTGCATGCAGGAAGAGAGGTTAAAGATTAACATTGGTCAGGTCTGTAAAATTTCTTGTGTTTTTTTTGAGTGAAAGAAGGAAGAAAGTGAGGCTTGTTTCTTTGCAACCTCAGGATGACCCAAAGTGCTTTGCTGGCCACTGAAGTGCTTTAGTGTTGTAGTCAGTGTTACCTAAAATTACTCAGAGTTTGACGGGATGGAGGAGGCCATTTGATCCATTTGATTTATTGTAGTATTTGCGCCTCACGTGAATCTTGCCTTACCCTTTGTCTCACCAAAACAGCATCTTCCATTTCCAGTAGGATTTTAGTCGGACACAGCATGAGGGATTGGTGAGAAAGAAAACATATTTCATCAGAGGCTTTCAGCATTGTTATCTCTCACTGGGGTGTGAGTATCACTGACAAGGCTAATATTTGCTGTCCATCCCTAATTGCCCCTCACTCTCCGCCATTTCAGAGAGGCATTGCTGTCAGTCTAGAGTCAAACACAGTCCATACTAAGTCAGCATTGGAAACTTCCTTCCCTAAAGAAAATTAGTGAACCAGATATCTTTTTGCAATGATGGTTACATCGTCACTGTTAAATTAGCAAGGGGGTAATTGATAGCCTAGTGGTATTATCACTGGATCATTAATCCAGAGACCCAGGTAATGATCTGAGAAGTTGGTTCAGAATCCCACCATGGCAGTTGGTGGAATTTGAATTCAACAATAATATGGAAGTGAGAGTTTAATGGTGACATGAAACCATTGATGATTATTGGTGAAGTGCATCTGGTTTACTAACGCTCTTTAGGGAAGGAAACTGCCATTCTTACCTGGTCTGACCTACATGTGACTCCAGACCCACAGTAATATGGTCGACTCTTAAATGCCCTTTGGTCAATAAATGCTGGTCCAGTCAGTTATGCCCACGTCCAATGAATGAATAAAACACAATTGAATTCAAATTTCGCTCTGGAATTTTAACTCTTTTCTCCAGACTTACAGCTCATGTTTATCAGTCTCGTGACATTACCAATACACCACTGCCTCATTTTTATCCGAAATGAGCATACTGTACTGATTAATAGGCAGGTGATGCTGATAGGGTGTTGCCATGGAGACTGCACCAGTTAGATGGTGACTGACAGTCAACAGCCAATCTTTGTTGAATTTGAACAGTATTGGAGTGCTGTTCTCCCTTAAATTGGTATTCTTGCAATTTGTCCTGATGAGTGCAAGATGAGAAGCTTTGACCATGTAAGTTTGCTTTCAGTAATAGTTATACAGAGGATCTCTATTATCCGAATATCACTTATCCGAATTTTTAATTATCTGAAGAAGATCTCAAGGTCCCGATAGAAACATGATATCAAAGCGATGTTACCAACACTGATTGCACCTTTTGTTTATAATGATTAAAATAGAACTCGGCATACTGAAATGCTGCCGAGAACAGTCCTGGACATTGATGGGAGCCCAGGCATTGCCTCCAAATAACTGACCTCCCACTCTCTCTCTCCCCTCATACTTTCCCTGGAGTTCTACACAGGGGTGTACCCTCAGCCCCCCTTCCCCAGATAATCTCTCCAAAATTGTCCTGTACGTGGAAAAGGTGGAACTTGTCAAAAGGTTGCAGTAAAATTTTGTGTCTGTGTGTGGCTGCATGTGTGTGCGTGTGCGCGTGTGTGTGCGCTATTTGGAGACTTACCCCACAAAGGCAGCAGCAGTCTTACTGTTGGTGTCCAGTCTGGCTGCCCCAGAGAGAGGGGGTGCTGACGGAGGTAAGGAGAGCACAGGGGAGGGAGGTGGGGTGGGGCGAGGCAGATGGGAGACTGATGTGGGGGTGGAGGTGCACAGGGAGCGGGAGTTGGGTGGGTAGGATGGAGGACAGTGGGAGGCACCAGGGGGGACTGACGGCGAGTGCGGGTGCTGGGGGTGAGGTTGGATGAGATCTGGAGAGGCAGACGGGGGTGTGGTATTGGACAGGGGTGGGGATGGGGGCAGACAGGGGATCGGGTGCTCTCGCGCGGTGTGCTGCTACCTAGTCTCCTGAACGGGGAGCGGACTTAGCAAGTGCTCACTGTGTCAATCCCATTGAACTGATTTCAGCCGGGTGGGGGGGTGGGGGTTTGGGGGTGCGGAGGGTGGGAGGGTTGGTGGTGGAGGCTTCAGCAATGCTCCATGATCCTTACACACAACTGTGTCTCTGCTCAGAAACAAAACCTGAGACAGAGAAAAGGAAGGCATGGCGAGGAAAAGGGAAACTTCAGAAAACTCCGAGCCCCAGAGAAGAGGCATTGAATCAATTAACCGAATCATCAATTATCTGAATAAAATAGTGCCTGCCCATGTTGTTCAGATAATCGAGGTTCCTCTGAATACTGTTTCCTACTCCCTCATTTAAATTTCACTTTCCCTTTAACAATTCTGTACTATTCTTCATAGTGACCTTAAGTGGAAGAAATTTTCTCATTCTCACCACTTCCTGGTCAATAATATTTTTCTCAGACTGTATATTGAATTTACAAGAGATCTATCTCTTCCATTTGGCAACATCTTGTCCATATCTGTCCAAACAGGCTCCTGCATAATTTTAACGATCTTTACAGGTTTGTCTGACTTTTATAGACAAAAGACTCTACTGATTGATCCAAACTCAAATTCCCCCATTTACCAGTGCTCTCCCTCTCTCACTGTGCTGCACTTTAACAGTAAACACTAAATCTTAAACTGTGCAGAGGCACAAACAAATGATTTTGCACGAAATTATATTTTAAGGGAAGAAGTCTTAATCGTATAAGGGAAGTATTATTCTGTTGCTCGGGTGACAGTAATTCATTAGTATTTGAAGGCTAAAGCTGTAAATTGTATTCAGTAAATCCTGGTTGTGATTGAGGGTAGTCAGAGAAGTGACTGCAGGCTTTTTGGGTTTGGTTTTATGTGAAAAAGCAATCTGCTTTTGGCACAGAGGTGAAATAGGCGATAGTGAAATTGGCAGCCTGTTGTAACCATGCTTGATTGAAGGTAATTGAAGCAAGAATTGAGTAGGATGTCAAAGTGAATGTCAATTCACTAGCCCACTTTGCATTTTGGCTTTGTAAAGTGCACACAGAGATTTCACGCTGCTGTATTCTTGTTGTGTTTACAGAGTCACAAATGCACATAAACACACACACTGACATATAGATACACATACAGACATGTAGACAGACAGACACAGACATATAAACACATTCATGCACAGACATTTAGACACACAAACAGATAAACACAGACATATAGACACACTTATGCACAAACATAGATATACACACATAAACACACACAGACATATAGTTACACTCACATGCACATAGACACACTTACACACTGACACACAAACATATAGACACATGCACATGGAGACACACACAGACATATAGACACACGCAGACATATCGACGCACTCACAAACAGATATGCACAGACATCTCAACGCACGCTCACAGACACAGTCATACACAGATATATAGACAAACCGAGAGAGAGACACACACAAGACGTATAAACACACTCTTGCACAGAGACATATAGACACACACGCAAACAGACACACCCACGCACAAACACACACAGACATCTAGGCCGATACACACAGATATATCAACACACTCATGCACAGACACACAGATATGTAGACACACACACAGACACGCACAGACATATAGACAGACATATAGACACACACACATACATTTATAGACATACACACACATATAGATACACTCACACACAGACATATAGACACACACACACATACACACATGCATATAGACACACACACAGACTCTTAGACACACACGCACCCTGACACACACAAACATATCGACAGACACACACAGACATGTGAACACAATCACACATTGACATATAGACACACACACACACAAATACATAAAGACACATAGACACACTCATAAACAGCTGCATATGGACATATAGACAGAGAGAGGGAGAGAGAAAGAGAGAGACATACACGCACACAGACATACAGACACACTCATACACAAACATATAGACAAACATACACGCACACATGACCACACAGTGAGAGACATGAACACAGATGCAGAGACATATGGCGCATGGAGAGACACACACACACAGACACACACACACACACACACACACACACAGACACACACACACACATACACACACACACATACACAGACACACACACAGACACACACAGACATACACACACTCACACACACAGACAAACACACACAGACACACAGACGCACACACTCACACAAGTACAGACACACACACAGACAAACACACACACAAACACACACACTCATACACACACAGACACACACAGATGCACACACACACACATATACAGGCTTGCTAACTGTCATGCACAGCAACTAAAAGGAATCTCTCCTGAAAGCAAAGGGATTCTTTTTATTGTGTTCATAATGTCATCAACACACAGAAACCACAGGGAACCTTCATGCTGTATTCAGTGTCATGAGCACAAATAGTGCGCAGAGGGAATCTTGCCACAGTGTTTATTATGTCATTAATATACAGAGACGACAGGGAATTGTCCACTAGCCTCCATTATGTAGTCCTTTATTTACACAGCTCTTTATAGCAGTCATTGTTGGTCTTTAGAATGCTTTTCCTGGTGAATGAGGCCAGCTGTGTGCACACATACATTTTCATGACTGAAGCTCGTAAATGATCGCCCGTGGGATATGAGCCTAAATAGCTCCTTGTGGCTTGTGCCTTCTAACCCTGTGTGAAAAAACAACAGAATCAAGTTCCTTCTGCTGGCAAGCACCAACAGTGACTGCGATATGATTAACTGTCTCCCTGTTCAGTTACAACAGGAGCTGCTGCACAGGATTTGGATTAGGAACTTGTCACCCAAAATAACACATGATGTATGTATTCTCTTCATCACTGACACTGAGTCACATAAAAAGATCACAGGACAGAGTGATCAAAAGCTAGGGCAAAAAGATAGGTTTGAAGAGTGTGTTTATGGAGGATTGATATCTAAAAAGGGGGTCAGGTTTCAGCAGTGAGTTTATGAAGGTTTGATAGGTAAAAAGGGGCAAAAGTGAGGACTGCAGATGCTGGAAATCAGAATCTAGATTAGAGTTGTGCTGGAAAAGCACTGCAGGTCAGGCAGCATCCGAGGAGCAGGAAAATCAACATTTTGGGCCAAAGGCCTTCATCAGGAATGTAAAAAGGGGGTCAGGTTTCTGGAGGGAATTGCTCAGTTTAAGGCCAGACAGCTTCAGGCACGATCAATCACAGAGGAGCAATGAAAGCTGTGGATGGATAAGTGATGAGGTGTGCACATTTTAGGAGTTTGGGCGATTGGAGGAAGTCATAGCTAAAAAAGTGTGTGAGTTTGTGAAGTGATTTGAATGCAAGGATGAGAACTTTCAAACTGGGGCATTGCTGGACTGTCGGCTCAGTAGACATTCTGCAGTATCTTGTCTATTAAATTCCTGACATGTGCATGCTGATTTCAATCTCGGTAACATTAAAAAAAGAATAAATTTATTGAATGCCTTTTGCAAGTGTAAGATGTCTCAAATGCTTTCCATTCAATTAAGTACTTTTGGACGACAGTCAGTTTTGCAATGTCTGGAAATTTGGCAAACAATTTTTGTGCAGAAATGTCCTGTGTGTAATATGTGTTAGACGGATTGGTGGCACAGCACCAGGGATCCAGGTTTGATTCCGGCCTTGTGAATTTTGTGTGTTTTTCGTGTGTCTGTGTGGGTTTCTTCTGGGTGCTCTGGTTTCCTCCCACAGTTAAAAGATGTGCACATTTGGTGGATTGGCAATGGTAAATTGCCCTGTAGTGTCAGGGATGTGCAGGCTTGGTGGGCTAGCCATGGGAAAAGTACGGTTACAGAGATAGGGTAAGGGGGGGAGGGTGCGTCTGGGTAAGATGCTCTTCAGAACATTGGCATAAGCTCGGTGGGACAAATGGACTGTCTTCACTGTAGAATTCAGTTATTCTACTATGGTAATGGCCAGTTCATGTGTTTGTTATAATGTATCAATGGTCTTAAAAAATGGATAGTTGATGGCCTGAACACTGGGAAGAGTTATATGTCTCATTTTCAAAATTGATGTCGAATTGAGAGAGCAGTCGAGTTTATTTCCTTTTCCAAACAGAATGGTGACTCTGGCAGGCTGCAGTTCCTCTGCACTCAACTCAAAGTCTATGTGATCTTTGTCTAAAAACTGAAGTGGAAGTGGACTGAGGGTAACAAAGAGAGAAATAAGGAAGGAGAGGATCAAATATGAGGCTAGCCAGTAATATTAGAAATGATAGTAAAAGATTCTTTCAATACATAAGAAACAAATGAAAGGCAAAAGTAGAAATTGGGCTGCTCCAAATTGATGCTGGAAGGCTAGTGATGGGAGATAAGGAAATAGCTAAAGAACTTAATAAGTACTTTGCATCAGTCTTCACAGTGGAAGACATGAGTAATATCCCAACAATTAAGGAAATTCAGGGGGCAGAGTTGATTAAGGTAGCCATTACAAAAGAGAAAGTGCTAGAGAAGCTAAAAGGTCTAAAAATTTGATAAATCTCCTGGCCCCGATGAGCTACATCCTAGACTTCTGAGGGAGGTGGCTGAGGAAATAGCGGAGGCGTTGGTTGAGATCTTTCAAAAATCACTGGAGTCAGGGAAAGTCCCAAATGATTGGAAAATCGCTGTTGTAACCCCCTTGTTCCAGAAAGGATCAAAACAAAAGATGGAAAATTATAGGCTGATTAACCTAACCTCAGTTGCAGGTAAAATTCTTGAATCCAACTTTAATAGACAATAGATGCAGGAGTAGGCCATTCAGCCCTTCGAGCCTGTACCGCCATTCAATATGATCATGGCTGATCATTCCCAATCAGTATCCTGTTCCAGCCTTATCTCCATAACCCTTGACTCCACTATCTTTAAGAGCTCTATCCAATTCTTTCTTAAATGAATCCAGAGACTGATGAGATTTCTAAATTCTTGGAAGTGCAGGGTCAGATTAGAACAAGTCAGCATGGATTTAGTAAGGGAAGGTCATGCCTGACAAGCCTGTTAGAATTATCTAAAGAGGTGACAAGTAGGTTAGACTAGGGAAACCCAGTGGATGTTATCTATCTAGACTTCCAAAAGGACTTTGATAAGGTGCCTCATGGGAGGCTGCTAAATAAGGTGAGGGCCCAGGGTGTTCGAGGTGAGCTACTGGCATAGTTTGATGATTTGCTGTCTGACAGAAGGCAGAGAGTTGGGATAAAGGGTTCTTTTTTGGAATGGCAGTGATGTCTCGCAGGGTTCAGTGTTGGGGCAGCAGTTGTACACTTTATATATTAATGATCTGGATAATGAGACTGGGAGCCTTCTGGCGAAGTTCACTGATGATACAAAGTTAGGCAGGTAGTTCTGAGGAGGTGGAGAGGCTTCAGAAAGATTTAGGAGAAAGTGAGGACTGCAGATGCTGGAGATCAGAGCTGAAAATGTGTTGCTGGAAAAGCGCAGCAGGTCAGGCAGCATCCAAGGAGCAGGAGAATCGACGTTTCGGGCATGAGCCCTTCTTCAGGAATGATGAGAGTGTGCCAAGCAGGCTAAGATAAAAGGTAGGGAGGAGGGACTTAGGGGAGGGGCGTTGGAAATGAGATAGGTGGAAGGAGGTTAAGGTGAGGGTGATTGGCCGGGGAGGGGGTGGGGGCAGAGAGGTCAGGAAGAAGATTGCAGGTTAGGAAGGTGGTGCTGAGTTCAAGGGTTGGGACTGAGACAAGGTGGGGGGAGGGGAAATGAGGAAACTGGAGAAATCTGAGTTCATCCCTTGTGGTTGGAGGTTTCCTAGGCGGAAGATGAGGCGCTCTTCCTCCAGCCGTCGTGTTGCTATGGTCTGGTGATGGAGGAGTCCAAGGACCTGCATGTCCTTGGTGGAGTGGGAGGGGGAGCAACACTTCTATCTTAGCCTGTTTTGCACACTCTTCTCATTCATGAAGAAGGGCTCATGCCCAAAACATCGATTCTCCTGCTCTTTGGATGCTGCCTGACCTGCAGAAAGATTTAGACAGTTTAGGAGAGTGTCCAGGAAATGGCTGATAAAATTCAATGCAAACAAATGTGATGTTTTGCACTTTGGAAAAAAAATACAAGCATGGACTATTTTATAAATGGTGAGAAAATTCATAAAGCCAAATTACAAAAGGATCTGGGAGAGCTAGTTCAGGATTCTCTAAAGGTTGACTTGCAGGTTGAGTCTGTGATTAAGAAAGCAAATGTAATATTGTCATTTATCTCAAGAGGATTCGAATATAAAAACAGCGATGTGCTTCTGAGACTTTATAAAGCTTTAGTTCAGCCCCGTTTAGAATACTGTGTCCAATTTTGAGCCCCACATCTCAGGAAGGACACTGGAGTGTGTCCAGCAGAGATTCACATGAATGATCCCTGGAATGGTAGGACTAACATGCCAAGTATGGCTGAGAATCCTGGGATTGTATTCATTAGAGTTTAGAAGGTTGAGCGGCGATCTACTAGAAACTTACAAGATAATGCATGTCTTAGAAAGGATGGACACTGCGGATTTGTTTCTGTTAGATGGAGAGACTAGGGCCCGTTGGCACAGCGTTATAATTAGAGGGGGTCAAATTAGAACAGAAGTGAGGAGACATTTCTTCAGCCAGAGAGTGGTGGGCCGGTGGAAATCATTGACACGGAGCACAGTGGAAGCTGGGATGTTGAATGTCTTCAAGGCAGTGATTGATAAATTCTTGAACCGGCAAGGAATTAAGGACTATGGGGAGAGTGCAGGTAAGTGAAGTTGAAATGCCCATCAGCCATGGTTGAATGGTGGAGTGGGCATGATGGGCCGAATGGCCTTACTTCCACTCCTATGTCTTATGGTCTTCTGGTCTTCTGGTCTTATGGATTGTGAAGACAATAACACACTGGTGCAGTGGTAATATTGCTTGACTACTAATCCAGAGACCCAGTTAATGTTCTGGGGTACCAGGTTTGAATCTCACTGTGGCAAATGGGGGAACTTGAATTCAATTTTAAAACATGTGTGGAATGAAGAGTCCAATGATGACCACGAAACTGTTGCTGATTCTCAGAGTGATCCATCTGACTCAGTAGTTTGCTGTTGCAGCAGGCTAGGTTTATTCAATATATCTAGATTAGAGTGGTGCTGGAAAAGCACGGCAGTTCAGGCAGCATCCGAGGAGAAGGAAAATCTAGGTTTTGGGCAAGAGCCCTTCATCAGGAATAGATCTATTCCTGATGAAGGGCTTTTGCCTGAAACATCGATTTTCCTGCTCCTCGGATGCTGCCTGAACTGCTGTGCTTTTCTAGCACCACTCTAATCTAGAATCTGATTTCCAGCATCTGCAGTAATTGCTTTTCCCTTATTCAATATATCGCATCAGTGTGTGACACTATGACCTTTTGCTAAAAATTCTGTGTCCTGTGATCCTACTCAACTAGCTACCTGATGAAGGAGCAATGCTCCAAAAGTTTATACTTCCAAATAAGCCTGTCGGACTATAACCTGGTGTCATGTGATTTTTAATTCTGTTCAGAGGAATCTGTGTGTTCTCATTCATGAGTCACAGAAAGCCAGCATTTAGGTATAGCCGATAATAAAGAAAGCGAAAGGAATGTTGGCTTTCATAGCTAAAGGAATAGAATAGAATGGTAAGGAAGTATTGTTGCGACTATACAAGGCAGTCGTGAAACCTCACCTGGAATATTGTGCACAGTTTTTGTCCCCTTATTTGAAGAAAGATGGAGTTGCATTGGAGGCAGTCCAGAGGAGGTTCACTAGATTGATCCCAGAGATGAGAGGTTTGTGGTATGAAAAGAGATTGAACAGTTTAGGCCTATACTCTCTGGAAGTTAGAAAAATGAGGGGAGATCAAATTGAAGCATTTGACATGATAAGTAGATGTGGAGCAGATGCTTCCCCTTTGGGGCATTCGAAGATGAGAGGTCATAGCCTTAGGATGAGGGGTAGCAAATTTAAAACAGAGTTGAGGAAAAACTACACCCAAAATGCAGTGGATGCTGGGATAGTGAGTAAATTTAAGGAGGAGTTGGTTGGATATTTAATTGGTATTGGGTTGAAGGGTTATTGAGAGAAGGGAGGGAAATTAGGGTGAGGAGCAAATTAACCATGATCAAATGGATTCAGAATTGGTTGGCTGATAGAATGCAGAGATGGAAAGTATTCTGCTTGGAGGTCAACGTTGCGTGGGGTCCCGCAGGGCTCTGTTCTTGGGCCTCTGCTCTTCGTGGTTTTTATAAATGACTTGGATGAGGAGGTTGGGGGGTGGGTTAGTAAATTTGTAGATGACACAAAGTTTGGAGGTGTCGTCAATAGTACCGAGGGTTACTGCAGGCTGCAGCGCGACATAGACAGGATGCAGAGCTGGGATGGGGAATAGCAGATGGAGTTCAACCTGAATAAATGTGACGTGATGCATTTTGGAAGGTCGAACTTGAATGCTGAATATAGGATTAAAGACAGGATTCTTGGTAGTGTGGCGGAACAGAGGGATCCCTCAAAGTTGCTACCCTAGTGGATAGGATTGTTAAGAAAGCATATGGTGTTTTGGCTTTCATTAACAAGGGGATCGAGTTTAAGAGCTGTGAGGTTTTGCTACAGCTCTACAAGTCCCTGGTGAGACCACACTTGGAATATTGTGTCCAGTTCTGGTCGCCCTACTATAGGAAAGATACAGAGACTTTAGAGAGGGTGCAAAGAAGGTTTACCAGGATGCTGCCTGGACTGGAGGGCTTGCCTTATGAAGAGAGGTTAGAAAAGCTCGGACTTTTCTCTCTGGAGAAGAGGAAGAGAGGAGACCTGATCAAGGTATACAAGATAATGAGAGGAATAGATAGAGTCAATAGTCAGAGACTTTTCCCCAGGGCAGGATTGACGGGTATGAGGGGTCATAGTTTTAAGATATTAAGGGAAAGGCATAGAGGAGACGTCAGAGGTAGGTTCTTTACGCAGAGAGTTGTGAATGCAAGGAATGCGTTGCCAGCAGTGGTAGTGGAAGCAGAATAATTAGGGACATTTAAGCAACTGCTGGACATGCACATGGAGAGCAGTGAGTTGAGGAGTGCGTAGGTTAACTCATTATTTTTTACATTAGGATTAAACCCGGCACAACATCGTGGGGCAAAGGGCCTGTTCTGTGCTGTACTTTTTTATGCTGTAAGTGGAGGAGACTCCATGGCTTAACCACAAAAGGAGATATTGGGGGTGGGTTGATCAAATATTTGCTCTAAGATGTACGTTTTAACAAGCATCTTAAAGGAGGAAAGAAGGGTAGAGGGTCTCAAGCTCCAGTGCAGCACAGCCAGTGTCTCTCAGTGCCGTAGCAGAAACCCATGTGAGAGTGTGGGATCGGTGATTGTGGTTTTGGCTGTACACCTCAGTGGTCAAAAAGGCATTCAGGTCCTTACAGAAGCTCAGCTACCTCTCCTCCAGAGGGTTACCAGGATCATTGAGGCACCAACAAGGGGAAATGACCGTGTCTCCATCTATGGATGACAGTATTTATGTTATTTTGTTGCGAGAGTTACCTCCCTGCCAGCTAGCCCAAACTGCTGCCACCAAGCTGATGTGATACGAACCAAAGCCAAACGCACAAGACCAGAGCTCATTGAGGGAGCATTGTCTACTCTACCGGTATTCCATCAGTCTGCGGAGAATGAAAACACCAAAACTGAAGAACAGGAGGAAGCAGGAAAACCTGTTCTGCCATTTTATGTGATTATGCTTAATCTCCAACCCACTCCATTATCCATAAAGCTCATTCATTCATTCATTCAATTCATTCATTCATTCAATCATTCAACAAAAGATCCCCTCACACTTGCTGCATATCCATTAATACCTCTGGATAATACCATGCTGTAATGACTGGAGTGATGCTCATTGTGAAACTAGCCCAGGTAAATGTACCTGAAAGACATTGATTTTTGCTTGCATCATTAGATTTGTTGTTCATAATGTTGTTTTGTTAAAACTAATTTGGGGTCTTCTATTGCAGGGTTTTGACCAAGAAGACTGCAATAGAACATTACAGCCTGAATGGGGAATTATGCATCAATGGGGTTTGAATAAATGAATATGCACAACCTCCCTAAAGGGAAAAGATCACTTAGATGGAACAAGGTAGCCATGAGGTCAGGGTCTTGGAGAGGGTTTGTGCACCCTTTTAATCAATGATTTCTTTATTGTTTCTTTGTGTAGGCAGGTATCTATTGGAGTTTAGAAGAATGACAGGTGGGTCTTATTGAAATACATGAGGTCCTGAGTTGACTTGGCAGGGTGGATGCTGAGAGTGTATTTCCTCTTGTGGGGGGATGGAATAGAACAAGACATTTAAAAATAGAGGAAAAATATCCTTTCTTTTCCTCATTTCCCCTTCTCCTCCTCCCAATTGTGCTTGTCATCACGCCCTTAGGTGAAAAGAAGGCTTGTTGGAAGAACTTTGCCTTTTTAATGTTGAGCAATGTGAAAACTCCAAAACTTCTGGTGTTGGACTTGTGCATAAGAACAGCAGGAGGCCATTCAACCCATCAAGCTTGCCCCACCATTCAAGATTATGACTGATCATTTCTCTTAATACCATTTTCTTGTACTGTCTCCATACCCCAAATGCTATTAATCTCAATAAAGGTATCAACTGCTGTCCTGAATATATTCAATGACTGAGGTTCCATAGTATTCTGAGTGAAGAAATTCCTCTCCTTGCAGTCTGAAATGATCTAACTATTATCCTGAGATTATGCCTCCTGGTTCTATCTACATCTATCTATATCCATCTTATCACACACTGTATGAATTCTGCAAACTTCAATGAGATTACCCTTCAATTCTTTGAAACTTGGGAACAATACAGACCCAGTTTCCACAGACGCTTCTAATAAAAGAATCTGGCCAACCCAGACAATAATCTGGTAAAACCCAGTTGCACGCCTTCTATAGCAGGTGCATTCTTCCAGGCTGCCACGCCCATGTCCCAGGCCCATAAAACCATAAGATTTAGGCCATTCAGCCCATCAAGTCTGCTCCACCATTCAATCGTGGCTGATAAGTTTCTCAACCCATGCTCCAGATGGCTTGTTGTAACCTTTGATCTGCTTACTAATCAAAAACCTATCTATCTCTGTCTGAAATACACTCAGTGTCTTGGTCTCCACAGCCCACTGCTGTAATGTGTTCTACAGGTTAACCACCCTCTGACTGAAGAAATTCCTTCTCATCTCAGTTCTAAAGGGCCATCCCTTCATGTTGAGGCTGTGCCCTCAGGTCCCAGTCTCTCCTAGTAGTGGAAACATCTTCTGCAATGTACACTCTATGCAGGTCTCTCAGTATTCTGTAAGTTTCAGTCAGATCCTGTCATGAGCTAGGTTGCTTCAGCACAGTCAATTCATGTTCACCCATTCATAGGAGAAAGTGAGGACAACAGATGCTGGAGATCAAAGTTGAAGAGTATGATGCAAGAAAAGCACAGCAGGTCAGGCAGCATCCAAGGAGCAGGAAAGTCGATGTTTCGGGCATAAGCTCTTCATCACCCAGTCATAGTCTCTCTTGTCACCTGGCGAACTTCACTCTTCCCTAACTTACTATCAACCATCCCTTTGTCTGCCAGATTCTTTTCTATCTCTTTCTCTCTCTCTTTCTCTATCTATCTATCTCTCTCTCTGTCCCTCTATCTTTGTGCATTCCATTTATCCACTGAGTCCTCACCCATTATTCCCCCCCGCCATCCATCCCATCCCCCTGTCATGAAAATAAGTATCACATTCTCTTAGTTTCTATCCATTCGGGAAAAGGGCTTCTGGACTTATTATATATTCACTTAGTTTCTCTCTACAGACATTTCCAGGCCTGCTGAGTTTCTTTAGCAATCTCGGTTTTTGTTTTAGATTACTAGAGCTCACAGTATTTTATTGTATTATAATGAGAGAAGACTTGGCTGGACTGGATCAAGTGCCCGCATCAACTATAATTTAAAGTTGGGAGCCAGATCAGATCTGGCTGGAAATAGAAAAGTTATATCACCCCAGCTCTATCTTTAGCATGATCATATCTGCTGGAGTTACATTGAGCGGAAGATCAAGCCTCAACATTCAAAGGAGGAAGGGCTAATTTAACAAGGTGCAGAAAGACTGATTGCAGCAGGAACATGTCCCTACATCAGAAGCAAATGACAGCACAAGAATTAAAAAAGATCATTTTAAAAGGCCATTTTACTTCATTGTGCTGTACATTATTCAGACTAAACTGACTCTTGGCAAACGTAATTGAATTCTGCGCCTTGCTTTGTATTTAAAAGAAGCTAGAGGAGCTAGCAAGGTATTTATTTTAAAGATAAGATCAAAGCCTCCTGACGGAATTGCCGATGTCATGACAGTGGTTTCTGCTTTATCTTTCAATAACATCTGCCCTCATCTTGAATAACCATCTCTGGCCTATGTTATCCTGATGTGTTACAGCTCTTACATAATTTTTCAGCTTGCAGTTAATAAAACATTTCTACATGTACTCTCTGATGGTGTCACAGACCTTAGATAGTACCACAAACATCAGGTGCTCCTGCAGAAACAGATATTAACATAGGCCTCAGGTAGAACCTGAGTAACGCAGGCCTCAATTAGTACAGCAGACTGATGGTAACACAAATCCTACCATAGACATCGGTGCTGCTTTAGATTGTAGAACAAGACTCAGATAATACCACAGACCAGTAGACTTAGAACTAGAATTAGGTTTTATTATCATGTGTACTCAAGTACAGAAGTACGGGATAACAGTGAAAAGTTTACAATGTTGCCCCCACCCCCCACCCCCCCATGGCGCCATCTTAGTAAAAAGTACCTGTGTACAAATCTCAAATACAAAATCAAGAAAAAAAGGGTTATATTACCTGACACGTATGCATAGTATAAGTTAGAAAAATAAATTAAACTTTTTTTAAATTGCAGCATTTCTATGAAGGGCCTGTAGTATACCAATGTAGGGGTAACGGTGATAAAAGTTTCAGATAGTACAGAGCTTACACCTAGTTTAGAAGCCCAGGTCTCAGAAGCTTCAGACAGAATTGCTGCTTTATGGTGTCACAGTTGTTGGTACCGTTATTCAGATCATAACACGTCCAAGAAGTCAACAGGCTTTCATGTTTCATTGCAAGGACATCATCTCAAAGACTGCCGCATGTCCCCTATTTGATATTGAAAATTGCATATTCATGCCTCTGGAGTTAAAGTCAGGCTTCAACCCAAACCTATTGACCCAGCAATTGGCAAAACCCCGCACAAAAAGGATAACGCAATGTGCACACTCTGAGTTAATGGAGTGCATGAACCCTGTGTAAAATACAAATCAACAGGTCTCCAGATCCTCAATAAATAATGCTAACACCTATACCTCAAAGACCATAATCTAAAGTGATGGAAGTCATTATTCAGCTATACCAAGCCCTGGTCAGACACACCTGGAGTGTTATACAAGGAGAGAATGTGGCTGGGTACATAATAATGAGGAACCAGGAAATAGCAGAGGAGTTGAATGGACAATCTTCATAGGAGAAAGCATCAGCAGCATTTCAAAGATACTAAATAATCTATCACTGGAGAACAAATAATTAGAAAACTGATGTGGCTAAAGACCAAAAAGTCTCCAGGGCATGATGGGATGCATCGTTGGTTATTTAAAGAAACAGTTATAGGGATAATGGATGCACTGTTAGTATTCTACCAAGAATCCTTAGGCTCCGGAAAAGTGTGGAGGATTAGAATACAGCACCTTTATCTGGAAGGGAGAGAAACAAAAAACAAGTACCATTGGCCAATCAGCTTAATGTATCACATTGTGAAAATGTTACAGCCTATTATGAAGGATATAATAACAGGGTATTCAGTACTTCACAATATAATTGGAGCTTGCATAGTCCCAACATGTCTGTATGGGTTTCCTCTGGGTGCTCTGGTTTCCTCCCAAAGCCAAGATGTGCAGGTTAGGGTGGATTGGCCATGTTAAGTTGCCCATAGAGTTCAGGGATATGCAGAGTAGGTGGATTAGCCATGGCAAATGCAGGATTACAGACATAGGGTGTGAGTCTGAATGAGATTCTGTTCAGAGGATTGGTGTGGACTCAATGCAGTAAATGGCCTGCTTCCACACTGTACAGATTCTATGGATTCTGTAATCAAATTGGGTCAGTTTTTTTTAAAAGGAGAAACCATAAATGACAAATTTATTAGAATTCTTTGAAGTAGGAACACGCTGGGCATATAAAGAAACACTACTAGATGTAATATATCTGGATTTCCAGATGTTAATGGACCCATCAGTCCAACTCGTCCATGCTGATCAAGATTCCCAAACTGAACCAGTCTCATTTTCCTGCATATATCTCCTATCCCTCCAAACCCTTCCTATCCATGTACCTATCCAAATGTCTTTTAAATGTTGTAACTGTCCCTGCACCCACTATTTCCTCAGGCAGTTCATTCCACCTAATAACCACCCTCTGAATGAAAACGTTGCCCCTCATGTCCTTTTTGAATCTTTCTCCTCTCGCTTTAAATATCTACCACCTAGTTTTGAACTCACCCACGCTTGGGAAATGACCTTTGCTATTTACCTTATCTATACTCCTCATGATTTTATAAACCTCTATAAGGTCATCCCTAAACCTCCTACACTCCGGTGAAAGATGTCCCTGCCAGTCCAGCCTCTCCTTGTAACTCAAACCCTGCAATCCATCCTGGTAAATCTTTTTTGAGCCTTCTCCAACCTAATAATATCCTTCCTCAAGAAGGGCAATCAGACTGGACACAGCATTCCAGAACAGGCCTCACCAATGCTCTGTACAACTGCAACACAATGTCTGAATTTTTATCTCAGTGGTTTGAGCAATGAAGACAAGTGTGCTAAATGCCTTCTTCACCACGTTGTCTATCTGTGATGCAACTTTCAAAGTAATATGCACCTCAACCCTTAGGCCTGTCTTTTGGACAACACTACCTACAGCCCTACCATTAACTGTATAAATCCTGCCCTTGTCGATCTTACCAAAATGCAATATGTTGCATTTCCAAATTAAACTTCATCGATCGCTCCTCAGCCCATTGGTCCAATTGATCAAGATATCCTTGTAATCTTAGATAAACTTCTTCTCTGTTAATGATATCAATAATTTGCGGTGTCATCTGCAAACATACTAACCATACCTCCTGGATTCTCATCCAAATCATTTATATAAATGACAACCAACAGTGGACTGAGAACTGATCCCTGTGGAACACGGCTGGTCAGTGAAAACAATCCTCCACCACCACGCTTTGTCTCCTACTGTCAAGCTAATTTAGCATCCAGTTGGCAAGCTCTCCCTGACTTGTATGTGATCTAAGTTTACTTAGCAGTCTATGTACAGAGCCTTGTTAAAGGCCTTATTTAAGTCCTTATAAACAACATCTACTGTTCTGTCCTCATCTGTTGTTTTGGTCACGTCCTCAAAAAAACTCAATCGAGTTTGTGAGACAATTCACAAGCCAATCTGACCATCCCTAATCAGTCTCTAATGAGGAGCATAGATGGGGTGAATAGTCAAGGTCTTTTCCCCAGGAGACGGAAGTCCAGAACCAAAAGGCATAGATTTAAGGTGAGAGGGAAATATTTAAAAGGGACCAACGTTTTCACACAGAGGGTAGTGCATGTATGGAATGAGCTGCCAGAGGAAGTGGTGGAGGCTGGTACAATTACAGCATTTAAAAGGCATCTGGATGGGTTTATGAATGGGAAGGATTTAGAGGGATATGGGCCAAATGCCAGCAAATGGAATTAGATTAATTTAAGATGTCTAGTCAGCATGGACAAGTTGGACTGAAGGGTCTGCTTCTGTGCTGTACAGCTCTATGTATGACTTTGTGATTGGTTTTCACTACAGCTGGAATATCGTTCTGTTAATTCTTTCCTACTGCAGCTGAAACGTGGATGCAGTAATCTATTTACCTCACAGGACTGCTTTCTACAATGTCTTCTGTCAGGCTTACAGTTAACTTGTTCCAGTCCACGGTAAAGTCTCATGTCTATTCTTGCATCTTTGGCCCCATCCAACAGGAGGAAATAGAAGTTTGTGAACTTCAACAGGAAGACTAGAGCTTAATATTACTTCAATGGAGAAGGACTGCAGAAAGCTACAGCACCGAGAGATTTGGGAGCCCTTGTGCATTAATCGCAAAAAATTAGCATATAAGTTCAGCAGATGAGAAAGCAAATGAGATGCTGGCCTTTATTTCAAAGGGATTGGAGTATAAAGATAGAGAAATCTTGTTAAAAAGTATACTAAGCACTCGTCAGATCACAGCTGAAATACTGTGAACCGTTTTAGGATCCTAATCTAAGAAATGTCTCACTATACTCCCACACTGGAGGAAGTTCAGACGAGGTGCCCTTGGTTGACCCCATCTATGGAAGGACGTTCTTATGAGGATGTTAAATAAGTTGGGCCTGTACTGATTGGAGTTTAGGAGAATGAGAGACAACCTTATTGCAACATATAAAATTCCTGGGGGACTTGACGCATGGTGGATAAAGAAAGGTTGTTTCCTCTTCTGGCAGGCTCCAGGACAGCAGGACATAATCTCAGAATAAGGGGTCACCCAGTTAGGACAGAGATGAAGAATAATTTCTTGTCTCAATAGGTAGTGAATCTATGGAATTCTTTACAGTAGAGGGCTACAAAGGTTGAATGGTAAGCACGTCCAAGGCTGAGATAGATTCTTAATAAGTAAGAGAATTAAGGATTATGGAGGAAAGGCAGGACATGCGCAGTTGAGATTGGTCAGATTAGTCAGTCTTGATCCCCCAGAGTGCTGGAACAGATCTGATGGATCGAATGACCTTCTTCTATTCCTATATCTTATGGTTTTATGGCCTTACTGCGAGAAGTCCTTGGAACCAGACATCAATAAGGACATGTTGGTCTTGGAGGGAATACAGTGTAAATTTATCGGAATACTATCTAGATTCCCAGCATTAAACCGCAAGACTTGTGTTTGTTAGAATTCCCAAGATTAGGATATGAATTTGAATGAAAATGTCCTGATGTTAAAATGAAGAAATAGAGTGGAGAGGAGCTATTTCTGTTGTGTCTGGGTCTCAGTTTAAGGGACAAAGTTGGATCTCGATATTTCTGAGCGAAATTAGGAAGCCATCTAATGTCTGGAACTCTCTGCTGTAAATGACAGTCAATTGATTGCTAATCTTACGCACAAAGTTAGTAGATTTTTGTTAACCAAAGACATGAATGGATTTAAGACAAAGATGGTGCTAATTCAGAATGGTCTCAGAATATTTGCTAACTCAGGCTGAAGGAGCTAAATAGTTACCAATAGTTCTGATTTTCCTGTACAGTTTACTGACAGGTTAAAGACCTGCATGTGTTACTTTCTAATCTCTACCTCTTGCTCATTAAACACAGTCTTACAAAACTAACACCTTCCTCTCAAGTGTCACTTAGCTGAATGGAAAAAAAAACAGACTTGGCAATCATACTGACAAAGATTGGCTTCAGCAAGTGATGAATTATTGTGAGGAAGGAACATCATCAGCAAAGGATCTTATTGATGTACGTTATTCCCAGGTTCCTTTGAAACATTTGAAAATTCTTCACAAACACACTGAAGAGTAATGATGAAAATTAAAGGCAGCAACCACTATGTATACCTTGAGACATCCAGAACTGCTGGGGTGGCTACAATGCTGAGAAAATCCCCTTGTAGTCCTTTCCTCAGTCAAGGTCTAGCCCTGGTCTTCACATGGATCTTTCCTTCGATGATTATTAAGGAAAGGACCCCCCCATGCACAGACCCTTCAACAAATCTGTCTGAGGAGACTAAATGATACAGTGGCAGGGCAGACGATACAATGGATACCCAATACTGGTACTGGTCTGAACCCTAAGCGAAGAGAAATATTTGACAGGCATTGTAGCTCTCTTAAGACATCTCTCAGTCTCTCTGTATTCCAGACAGCACTCAGACCTCTATCCAACAACTAGTACACCATGAATAATCACCAGTGGGGCTAAGTAAGGTACCCCTTGTGATATTATGCAACAATGAACATGGCTAAAAGTTACTGTTGTGTGATTTCTGGGCAAGAACTACAAGCGTCTTGTGATTGGGTGCAATGCTGGCTGTCCCTCTGCCAGACAATCCTCCTCCCCATGCTTAAACTGTGGGATGTTCAGAAGTCTGTAGTTATGGATGGGTCATTAATAACTCTCAACAGGAGAAGTTTTATCATTGATAATAATATCTGATTTATTATATACCAATAATTTTACAGAGACCACATTAACTCTTACGCATATTACAATTACTAATGAGAGATAGAGAAGACATAGGCTTTAAGGCATTGTGCCAGACTAGAGACCAGTTTATGTTTTAAAAACACTTTATCCAAACATTCTAGTCAAGGCAGACAAATGGACACAGAATTTGGTTTGCGGTTCAACTCCATTTTATTAAACAATATTCCATTTTAAAAACACCATGTGAGCATTTTCCAAATTTCCCATAACATTTATGATCTAGCTCTATCCCTCTAAGACAGAAGATTATCCAAAATGATCCACAATGTGTTTGGACTGGACTTTTGCAAACTCCTTCCTCTCTCACGTAGCACTGGCTCTCTCCCAAGTCAGGAGGATCACCCAAGTCAGGAGGAATCTTCTTGGGTTACCATATGGTCTTGCTGTGAATCTTTGCTGGCAAGGTGACTAGCAAATGTGTGCCTTTATTCCCCTTCGCCATGGACCTTCCAGAATGTTCTGCGGGCTTTGGCCAGTGGGGTCATGGGTGGGTTCCAAAACATCCAATGAGGTTGCATCAACAACAATGTTGCATCAGCATCAGTGTTGCTATGCTGGGAAGGTGTAAAATTCATGTCCTCAGTCACTGATTGAAAGTCAAGGTTCAAGAAAGTGAATACTTCTCTAATACACCACCCTCAGGCTAGTTATAACTAGTTCCCCCTAAGCCTTTTTAACCTCTTTGATCTTGGTTTCTATTGTTCTCTGATAGCGGTTAGCTGCTGATAATTCAGTCTAGTCAATTTTCTGTCAGGTCTGATTTCCCCAACTGTGGGTCAATTCAGATTTTTCAATTTTGGGTCTGTGGTCACTGAACCACACCAAGTATTTGCTGCTTTAAATCTATTTATCTATTGACTTTATTATCGCTCTATAAAAATTAAAAATGATAAGGCCAAATTTTATTCTGCACCCGCAACCCCCAAACCTTTCCCCTCGAATCTCCTCTTCACTGCACCACTGTACTGGTCCACTGCAGCCAGGTAGATCTTGGCATGGTGAATGAGCATACTACCCCTCTCCCCAAGGTACATGGACATCCTTATAACTGAATGCATGGCCCTCTTGTGTGAGGTAGGGTAGGTTCCCAAAACTCTGTCCTGTCAAGTCCACAGTAGATCTAATCTCTCTATGTGAGGGGGCTTTGCGATGATATTGAAAGTAGAAGGACATATATACAAGCTATGCACTAACGAATCCAAATGGAAATTTGGAGAAATTCCTTTTTGCAGAAAACATTGAGAATGTGAACTTTAAACCACAGGGTGGTTTAAAACAAGCAGCAGAAATGCATTTGGGGGAGGCTAGATAAAGCTCAATAAATAAGAATATGTTGATGCAGTTAAATGAAGTGTGTAGCATCAACACTGACAAGGGCTGGATGAGCCAGCAATCTATTTCTGTGGTGTACTGTCTGTGTAATTCGATGTCACACTTCTTCACAAAATCCGAGGTTTCAGGTTTGCTGGATAGCATCCGAAGACAAAGCAGCTGGGAGTCTAATCCCTTGGAAAATATTGAAAAGTTCCACCCAGAAGGTGGATCAAGATAGCTGCTCACCCTTCTCAGCTCGACTCACTCAGACGTGCCAGCTAAGGTCAACTACTCGGCACTGTCATGACAACTTGGGAAGCTGCTGAGCAGGAAACCAGGAGAATGGTGCAGGAGGCCAGGAGACATTGTTACATTGAGCTATAGTACATTTAGAACACAAACAGAAATTGATGGAGAAACTCAGCAGGTCTGGCTCACATCTATGGTGAGCAAGCAGAGTTAAGCAGAGGGTTTGAGCAAGAGGGAGAGGCTGAGTAGGCTGGGGCATTGGAGCTTGAGGGGTGCCCTTATAGAGGTTTATAAAATCATGAGGGGCATGGATAGGGTGTAAAGCCAAGGCCTTTTTCCCAGGGTGGGCAAGTCCAAAACTAGAGTGCATAGGTTTAAGGTGAGATAGGAAAGATGAAACAGGGACCTGAGGGGTAACTTATTCATGCAGAGGATCATGTGTGTCTGGAATTATCTGCCAATGGAGGTGGATTCAATTATAATGTTTAAAAAGTATCCGAATGGGTACGTGAATGGGAAGAGTTAAGAGGAATATGGGCCAAATGTTGGCAAATGGGATTAGGCCAGGTTAGGATAGCTGCTCAGCCTAGATGAGGTGAACCAAACTGCTGTTCAATGCTGTGACTCTATAATGTTTTAAGTCCAGTGACCCTTCTTCAGAACATTATATTACATTGTACATTGCATATTGTACGTAGGTTCACTCTGTTGACTGGTTGGTTGGTTTGAGATGTAGAATGATGCCAGCAACATGGGTTCAATTCCTGCACCAGCTACAGTTATGATGACCGAATCTCCTGCTCAACCTCTCTTCTCCCCGAGTTGTGGTGACCGTCAGGTTAATCCACCACCAGCTGTCTCTCTCTCTCTCTCTACCGAGGGAGCAGCCCTATGGTTTAGTAGGACTATGGTGACTTTGCCATTTTTTTACAGCTCACCAAGAGATGATTCATCGTAACTGGTATAAGATGACCTTCACACAAGCCTCTTGCCACACTATTTTACAACTATAAAATTATCATCCTTGCCTTCAAAATCCTCTCATTGTTTCAGAATTAAAACACATCAAAGTTAGCCAGATCCTCAAGCTCTGAAATTTCCATCCTTTGTCGCTCAATGTCCGTCCACCTGAGACACTGGAAGATGATTTCCCCTGTCATGGAAATCTAGATTACAGAAGTGAAGCCTTATGTTAAATAGTCAATTATTTTAGACTGAGATTAGAAATAATTTCTTCACTCGGAGAGTTACGTATCTTCTCTGCCTAGAAGAGTCGTGGATACCTCTGTATTAATTACACTTAAGGTTGAACCATACACATATTTAACTCCCCAGAAAATCAGATACAAATTGATTTTAATTTGGATCAGATTGCTCTGAATGGCAAAGCAGGCTCAGGGCATTCTTACTTTGTCTTCTTTTTCACACAGAGGGTGATACGTATATGGAATGAGCTGCCAGAGGATGTGGTGGAGGCTGGTATAATTGTAACATTTAAAAAGCTTTTGGTTGGGTATATGAATAGGAAGGGTTTGGAGGGATATGGGCCGGGTGCTGGAAAGTGAGACTAGATTGGGTTGGGATATCTGGTCAGCATGGATGGGTTGGACCGAAGGGTCTGTTTCCATGCTGAGTATCTCTATGACTCTATGCCTCTACATGATCCTCCCTTCAGGTGCTTCTTAAAACTTAGCTCTCTGAACTGGTCTTTTGTCATTCTGACCTATTCATATCATAAGTGGCTTTGTGTCAAATTCATTGGATATGTGTAAAAGTGCCTTGAGATATTTTACTATGTTAAAGGTGCTACATGAATGCAAGGCATTGTTGAGCAGGGCAACTGGGGTAGGTGAAAGAAATGAAGGGCTGGTAGGAGATTGAGAAGCAGGACTCAGTGGAAGAAGAGTAGGAGATCCATGGATAACTATCAGAATCATAATGGTTGGGAGGTGAGCCAGGAAACTAGACTGAGTTTAGCTTTGGTGGGAGTATTGAAGTCTGTGCTGGAGCAGCTGGTATGGGGGAGTGTGAGCTAACAGCAATCAGAAGAAGGAGTGACAAAGATTCCTGGTAACAGTAAAGAAACCGACATTGAAATCTGCAATGTCAGAAATTGTTAACTATCCCTGTCGAGTCTTAGATGCCTTCAGATAAGCGACAGAAGCACTTCAATATTCAATAGGTTTACATAAATTTTGTTGATTTTCTCAAAAGCAAACATGCGATCCAGAAAATTCAGTTCTTGTTCCTGCTAAAATTGAACTCCCCTCTGCTCATGTACTCCCACACATCAGCAGCCAACTGTGACAGAACTGAAATCGAGGAGTCTCACAGAATTCTTGCAACATAGTACAGGCTATTCAGCCCATTAAGTCTGTACGAGCTGTGCTAATGAGATACTGAGTGCTATTCCCAAGCTTTGACTCTGTAACCCTGTCAAATCTTCCTTTTGGGTTAACAATCTAATTTTGTTTTGAATGCATCAATTGGAACTGCCTCCACCATTATTCCAGAAAGTTTGTTTCATACATTAGCTACTCTCTGCATTGTGACACAAACTGTCCAATTCACATAGTGTAACATATTTTTTTTCAGAGCTTAGATTTTAGACCAGTGACATATAGACATTGGTTATTTTGTGATGGGATTTAAAACATAATTGGGTCAGTCTTTCCAAAGATATGGCTTCAAACTTGTGCGTATCACACAGCAGGACCCCTTGAGTGTCAATGGAGGTTTGCTTATACCGTGAAGGCTTATGACAGGAAAGCGGAAAACTAAGCCATTAACTGCAGCAGAATCTCAGAGAGCAAATTAAAAAAAAAGATATTTCAAAAGTTTTTGAGTTCAATTCACAAGAGACCTGATTAAAAATCAGAAGCAAGCAGTGTCTCCGAGAATAGAGATCATTTAGAATAGTTAATGGAGGTTAATAAGAGGCCTCAGGGCAATCTAGACAAGTGGAGTATATGGGAAAATACATGGCATATGGAGTATAACAGAGATAAATGTGAAGTTATGCACTTCAGTGTGAAAATCTGAAAAACAGAGTATTATTTAAATAGTGATATATTAGTGAATGCAAAATGTGCAAAGGGTGCCCATGTAAATCAGTCAATGAAAATACACATGTGCAGCAAGCAATTCAGAAGACAAGTGTACATTGGCCTTCTTTACATGAGGGTTTGAGTTCAGAGTGAAGGATGTCTTACTGCCGTTGCACAGGGCTGTGATGAGAACACGCATGAAGTGTTTTGTGCAGTTTTGGTCTCTCTGTTGAAGAAATTACATCTTGCCACAGAGGGTTGTGAGGAAAGTTAACTAGACTGGTACTGGAGATGGCAAGGTTGTTGAGTGAGGAGAGATTAATTTGACTGGGCCTGTAGTGACTCGAGTTTAGAAGAACAAGAGGGGATCTGATTGAAACATAAAATTCAAACTGGATTAAACAGATTAGATGCAGCGAGGATGATTTTCCTCCTTTGTGAATCTAGAATCTGGGTTTACAATTTCAGGATATGTGGTTGGCCAATTAAACTAACATGAGATGAGGGAACATTTCTTCACTTAAGGGTGGTCTACCTATGAAATTCACAACTTCAGAAGGCTGAGTGTATTCAAGAAAGAAATAAATGATTTTTTTGAGATACTAAAGGCATCAAAGGGCATGGAGAGAAAACAAGAATGTGGCATTCACACCCTACTTCCTGTAAATACTCTATTCTATTCTCCCAGATCCACAGTCTCCATCACAGCTGTTCCAATGACGGCAATTTTCAACAAGGGAGCCTCTGAAATATCCACCTTCTTGCTCAACCGAGGATTCCCCAGCACTGTTGTTGACAGGGGCTGAACGATTTACCGTACTTCTGCCCTCACCTCCTCTCTTCCCTCCCTCATCAGCGATAGGGTCCACCTTGTCCTCACCTACCATCCCACCACCATCTACATCCAGTGGATCATTAGCCGCTATTTCCACCACTTCCAGAATGATGTCATCACCAGGCACGTACTCATTCCACACATGAACCACCCTCTGTGTAAAATTAGTATTGAATGGCAAGGATGAGGTTGAATCGAAATAGTTCATTAAATAAACAGCTTCTACCAAACACCCTACAGCAGGTATGGTAGCAACTCCAACTCTGGAGTCTCACAAACTGCGATTTCCATGGAGTGGAGGAGGGACTAAAGTGTTGGATTCACAGAGGAGGGAGTTTTCTGTGAGTGTGCAGCTCAAATTAAACCCCGTGCTTTGCTTGAACCCAAAACGCATTGACCCGGAGGAGAGCAAAGGGAGTTTGCTTGAGGACTGGAAGATTGCAAATGTTGTGCCCTCGTTCAAGAAGGGCAGTAGAGGTTACCTAAGTAATTATAAACCAATGAGCCTTACTTCTGTTGTAGGAAAGGTTTTAGAAAGGATTATAAGAGATAAGGTTTATAATCATCTAGCAAGCAACAATTTGATTTCAGATAGTCAACATGGTTTTGACAAGGGCAGGTCATGTCTCACAAACCTCATTGAGTTTTTTGAGAAGGTGACCAAGCATGTAGATAAGGGTAGGGCAGCTGACATGGTATACATGGACTTCGGTAAAGCCTTTGATAAGGTTCCACATGGTAGGCTGCTGGAGAAAATGCAGAGGCATGGAATTGTGGGTGATTTAGCAGTTTGGGTTAGAAACTGGCTTTCTGAAAGAAGGCAGCAAGTGGTGGTTGATGGAAAGTATTCAGCCTGGAGTCCAGTTACTAGTGGTGTGCCACAAGGATCTGTTTTAGGACCACTGCTGTTTGTCATTTTTATAAATGACTTAGACGCAGGCATAGGTGGATGGATTAGTAAATTTGCAGATGACACTAAAGTCAGTGGAGTAGTGGACAGTTTGGAAGAATGTTACAAGTTGCAGGGGGATTTGGATAAACTGCAGAATTGGGCTGAGAGGTGGCAAATGGAGTTCAATGCAGCTAAATGTGAGATGATGCACTTTGGGAAGAATAACAGGAAGGCAGAGTACTGGGTCAATGGAAAGATTCTTGGTAGTGTGGATGTGCTGAGGGATCTTGGAGCCCGTGTGCATTGATTCCTGAAAGTTGCCACCCAGGTGGATAGTGCTGTTAAGAAGGCATACGGTGTATTTCTTATTAGATTACTTACAGTGTGGAAACAGGCCTTTTGGCCCAACAAGTCCACACTGACCCACCGAAGCGCACCCACCCAGACCCATTCCCTACATTTACACCTGCACCTAACGCTACGGGCAATTTAGCACGGCCAAGTCACCTAACCTGCACATTTTTGGACTGTGGGAGGAAACCAGAGCACCCGGAGGAAACCCACGCAGACACGGGGAGAATGTGCAAACTCCACACAGACAGTTGCCTGAGGCAGGAATTGAACCCAGCTCTCTGGCGCTGTAAGGCAGCAGTGCTAACCGCTGTGCCACCGTATTTCATTAGGTTTCATTGGTAGAGGGATTGAGTTTTGGAGCCGCAATAAACGCTGCAACTATAAAAAATGCTAGTGCGGCCACTCTTGGAATATTGTGTACAGTTCTGGTCCCCATATTTTGGGAAGGATGTGGAAGCATTGGAAAAGGTGCAGAGGAGATTTACGAGGATGTTGCCTGGTATGAAGGGAAGGTCTTATGAGGAAAGGCTGAGAGACTTCGGTCTGTTCTCATTGGAAAGAAGAAGGTTAAGAGGGGATTTGATAGAGGCATACAAGATGATCAGAGAATTAGGGTAGACAGTGAAAGTCTTTTTCCTAGAATGTTGACGTCAGCATGTACGAGGGGGCCTAACTACAATTGAGGGGTGACAGATTTAAGACAGGTGTCAGAGGCATGGAATGCCCTACCTGCTAGTGTAGTCAACTCAGCCACATTAGGGAGATTTAAACAATCCTTGGATAAGCACATGGATGATGATGGGATAGTGTCGGGGGATGAGCTGAGAATAGTTCACAGGTCGGCGCAATATCGAGGGCCGAAGGGCCTGTTCTGCGCTGTATTGTTCTATGCTCTATGTTCTATACTCCCCGCCCCACCATTCTTTTTTCCAGTTTCCACAGGGACTGTTCTCTCCAGGACTTCCTGGTCTCCTCTTCTTTCACTCCCAACACTCCGCCACAGCCTCATGGCATCTTCCCCTGCAACCACAAAATCTGTAACATTTGTCTGTTTATTTCCTTCCTCCTCAGATTCCAAGCAGTGTTTTCCCTGCACTTAACAGAAGTTAATCTATTGCATTCGCTGCTCACAACGTGGTGTCCATTACATTGGGGAAACAAAGCCATAGACTGGGTAAATGCTTCACACAGCACTGACCTTCTGCCTGCAAAAAAGACCCTGAGCTTCCATTTGCCTGCCAATTCAACACACCGCCCTGTTCTCTGGCCAATCTGTCTGTCTCAGGCTTGCTGCAGTGCTCCTGTGAGGTTCAGTGCAAGCTGGAAGAACAGCACCTCATTTTCCAATTGGGGACCTGGCAGCTTTCTGGACTCAATATTGAGTTCAGCAATGTTAAGACTTGAGCTCCACTATGTCCTTACCCCAACCCTCAAACACCAGGCTTTTTATCACTTTTTGTATCCATTGCTCCCGACGCGGTCTCCTCTACATTGGGGAGACTGGACACCTTCTCGCAGAGCGCTTTAGGGAACATCTCCGGGACACCTGCACCAATCAACCCCATCGCTGCATGGCCCAACATTTCAACTCCCCCTCCCACTCTGCCGAGGGCATGCAGGTCCTGGGCCTCCTCCACCGACACTCTCTCACCACCCGACACTTGGAGGTAGAACGCCTCATCCTCTGCCTCGGAACACTTCAACCCCAGGGCATCAATATGGACTTCACCGGTTTCCTCACTTCCCCTCCCCCCACTTTACCCCAGTTCCAACCTTCCAGCTCAGCACTATCCCCATGACCTATCCTACCTGCCAATCTTCCTTCCCACCTATCCGCTCCACCCTCCTCTCTGACCTATCACCTTCATTCCTACGTCCATCCACCTATTGTACTCTCAACTACCTTCCCCCCAACCCCACCCCCCCTTCCATTTATCTCTCCACCCTGGAGGCTCCCTGCCTTCATTCCTGATGAAGGGCTTTTGCCCAAAGCGTAGATTTTCCTGCTCTTCGGATGTTGCCTGACCTGCTGTGCTTTTCCAGCACCACTCTAATCTAGACTTTGTTATCACATAGTTTGCTATTGCACACAACCCATTGTTAGGCACCATTACCAGGTATTCACCCTCCCAGCCAGATCATTACCAACTCCTTTGTCTGGCTCTCTCTCTTTGGGCTCTATCCCCAACTATTGTTTGCTCCATGCCCCTAACCCCACCCTATCTTCTGCGTGTAAGCCACATTTTCCTAGTTACCATCATAATCTGAGGAAGGGTCACCGGAACTGAAAGGTTAACTCTGATTTCTCGATGCTGCCAGACCTCCTGAGCTTTTTCAGCAATTTCTGTTTTTTATTCAGAGAGAGGTAGAGCCATGATCAGATTGGATGGTGGAGGAGGTTGAAAGCACCGAATGATTTATTCTAGTTCCTCATTATTATGTTTCACTGTCTTCGGGTAGCGAACATTGAGAGGCATGAAGGGAAATCAGAAATTAATTCTTAGATAGTAGTTGAGCTGCAGGTGGGGGCTACAGTTCACTCAGTGACAACGTGATTTTGTTTTACATGTCTGTTGTAGTCCCAGAGCTATAGATAATGATGTTATTGGCATTGACGTTCTTTCCATTGCAGGACTGACTAACTCTCATCTCCAGTTCCTATCACTCACTTTTGATGCACATTCAAATGATTTACAGGTTGATGCTCAATCTGTTTTGGATGGGTTCTGAATAAACTGTCCTTGGCCATCAGATCCTAGAGTAGAAGTTGAAACTGGAGTACATGGCTGAGAGGAAGGAGCACTACCCACTGTGAGACAGGACTGTGTGTGATTGGCAGTGACGGAGTACGAGCACACGAGAGTAGAAAAGACAAATGCCATTCGGCTTACCAACCCAGCTCATTTGGAAATGTCTTCGACGTGAGAGAGAGCCGGTCCAGGAAAGAACTGGGCTGATTAGCCCTCTTCTGCCCTGTCCTGATGGTCCTATGGTTCTGTGATGACAAGAGGATGGATAGAATGCACGGAGAGGGTAAAGTGTTTTCAAACAAGAGTAATCGTAAACAAAAGTAGAAGTTGCTGGAAAAGCTCAGCAGGTCTGGAAGCATCTGCGAAGAGAAATCAAAGCTAATGTTCCAGGTCCAGTGACCCTTCCTCAGAGTCACAGTACTGAGAAAGGGTCACCGGACCCGAAACGTTAACGTTGATTTCTCTCCACAGATGCTGCCAGACCTGCTGAGCTTTTTCAACGACTTCTGTTTTTGTCTCTGATTTACAGCATCCACAGTTGTTTCATTTTTTTTTGAAGAGCAATTGCAGATGATTAGAATATCTAATAATCTCACCTGCGTTCCTGCCCAAATCCTGGGGTAGGGAGATATTAGAATTTTTTTTCACAGAATCCCTATAGTGTGGAAGCAGGTCATTCAGCTCATCAAGTCCACATCAACCTTCTGATTAACACGGCAGCTTTCGACATGAACATCAAAATCTCTCTTCACATCCCCTTAAGTACTTTGTTTCTGAGGACCGAAATAATTTTGCCAGTTCTGTCATGAATGAATGACATGGTGATGCAGGTTCATCTGGTTTTTGGTGTTACATCAGCTGCTACAGAAAATGAGGGAAGGGTTAGTGCATAATGAAATCAGCAAGACACTGATATTTTAAGACTGGCGCATTCTTAAGAGTTTTTGAAAAGAATGAAGTTCAGCGGGGTGTTACAGTAACATTGATGTCTGTGGAAAAGAGGCACTTCTGCTGTTTGCAGTCATGTAAACCTCTCAGTTTGTTAATCCTGAAGAGAAAAGATTTCTTCTCTCTTGGAATCAGCCCAGCTTGAGGTTCCCTAAGGTTTCACTACAGGTGCAAAAGAAAACCATTGCCAGCTCCCCTCCACCCCTAACCACAAAATCAGGTAACAGAGTAGTCAATGTCTTGCTGAGTGCGACCTGTAGGGAGAATGAAAATATTTATTGAGACTCAAGGGGACTGTTGCCTGGGGTAGTGACTTTGGAGAAAGCTGACAAGTTTGAAGTGACTCTATGCTGCAGACCTGCCCTGAGATTTTTCAATCTAATCTGGATATTTAAATATGCAAGTGGGGAAAATGTCTCTTTTCTCCGACAGCATGGATATTTCCGAACACTGTTTAGCTTTGGCTCCAACATCAAAAACATGTTTTTCCTTAATGAGACCAATCATGGGTCTCATTATGCACTTAGCTCGGTTTGCAAATCCTCCAGGATTAAATGCTGGAATCTCTAGCCAAAGAATTAAAGATTAATATGTAGGATACTGCAATGAACAGAACCAGAAGAAAATAATTACTGAGACATATTGAGGGGGGGGGATATGATTTTCATTTTTCTTTAGACAGCTTTGCATAAAGGGATTAAAAAATAATACAGGTAGCAAATGGGGCAGATTGAAATAAACACTGAGCATGCTGGAGAAACTCAGCATATTTGGTACCATCTATGGAGACAGAAACCGAGTTAACATTTCAAGTCTTTTTTAGACTTCTTCATGAGTTTTGACAGTCATGAAAAAGAAAACTGGACAGGTATGATCCCACATGCATAATTGGGCAGATTTATGTTCATTTGTTTGAATTCTGAAGAATAGTGTAATCCACCCCCATTTAAATTTTCACCTCACATTCAGCCTGAATTTGACCTTAATGGTTGTGCAATTTGGATGCAACTTTGCTTTCTGAGTTTTATCAGCAGAACTTCATTGAAGAGCTCATGTTGTTACTTTCTGGAGAAATTATAGCAATTACAAATCAGCTTTGTGGAAATGCTTTCAAAGTGTTCTTGCTTTGGTTATTGAACTGTGACTTTTCTAGTTCTGGACAATCTCGTAGATTGAGCGTTCCCGATCTCATAACGATACTGTGGCTGTAAAAGGTGCATTTTGTCCTAGTTCTTTCCTTGAAGAGAGGTTTTAAGATAGAGGTAATGAGCTGTCAATTGAAATCCCATAAACAGTTTATGAGGTCCTGGTTTTTCTTTTAAGTTGGAACAATAGAAGCAGCCTGAATGGGTGGGCTCAAGCTCCCACAGAACCCTGATTTTCAGTTTAGCTTTTCAGGAGTAGCAGGTCCTGAGGTCTTGAAGCTGGATGTGGAAGCTCTTATTCCTCTCTCTGTTACAGCTAAATGCTGAGCTCTCTTCCTGCTGCTAGGATTGTAATGAGACAAGCTATTTAACTGAATTTGCCTTTCTAAGGATGTGTTTATGGGATGGTAGTATATTGGAACAGATATTTATTAGCCATAAAATTGCACTGCTGAGTTTCCCAAGAAAGTGAAGTTATTCAAACTTCTACTTTGTTTTGTTGTATTTTAACTACCGTACATGAATAAAATGTGTTTTGCTTCAAATCTGGCAGTGTGACCAATTGAATTGCAATGCTTTCCATTAACATAAGAAAATGTTAAGGTCCAGGCTATCTTATTAATATATTTTGAGGGAGTTTGGTCTGGTCCATAACAATCTATGCATTTGAATGGATTATTCCAATGCATCCCTGTTTGGCTGCCATCTTCCACCTTCCATATATCTGAGCTCATTCAAGTCTAGGCAGCTTAGAATCCTAACTCACACTGGGGTCCCATTACCCATTGCCAGAGCCTGTGAAATGTGGATTCTTACAATATTTGCCACTGTGGACCATGCTTCCAAGAGGTCCTGGGTTTGTGCACCAAAGACCCTTTGTGAAGCAGTGTCTAATTGAATCAAGATCATTTTGTGAGGAGTGTGAAAGATTTAGATTCAGGAAGGAACTACCACTGAGCTTACTGTGTCTCACATACTCCTTCAACCAAAACGACTTCACATTCCATACTCGGTCAGAGGTTAGGAATACCAGAGCGAGTAACTCAACTCCTGACTCCCCAAAAAACTGTCCACCATCTCCAAGGCACACATCAGGAGTGCAGTGGAATACTCCCTACTCGCTTGGATAAATGCAACTCAAATGACAGACAAGAAGATTGACACCATCTGGGACAAACAACCTGCTTGAATGAAACCTCATCCATAAATGTTCAATCTTTCCACGCCCACTCTTTAGTATCAGCATGGTGTACCATCTATAAGATGCAGTGCAGAAATTTATTAAGGCCCCTTAGATACTACCTTCCAACTTGCACCCCCTATAGAAGGACAGAAGTAATACAAACATGGGAACTCAACCACCTACAACTTTCCTTCTGAGCTACTCACCATCCTGACATGGAAATATATCACTGTTTCTTCACTGTCACTGGGGGAAATTCCCTTCCTATTGGCGTTGTGGGTAAACCTACAGCACATGGACTGCAGTGGTTTAAGAAGGCTGCTCACCAACACCTTCTCAAGGCCAATGAGGGATGGACAATATATGCTGACCAGCCAGTGATGCCCATAGCACATGAATGAATTTAAATTAGGGATGGGTAATAAATGGTGACCCATGAGACACAAATTCCATGAATGAAAATAAAAATGCGCTTCTGCTGCTGATAGGCTCACAATTGAATCAGGAAAAAGTGAGCACTGCCAGCATTGCTGATGATTAGATTAGATTCCCTACAGTGTGGAAACAGGCCTTTTGGCCCACACCTACTCTCCGAAGAGTAACCCACCCAGACCCATTTCCCTCTGACTAATGCACCTAACATGGCCAATTCACCTGATCTGCAAATCTTTAGAATGTGGGAGAAAACCGGAGCACCTGAAGGAAACCCACGCAGACAAGGGGAGGATGTGCAAACTCCACACATATAGTCGCCCAAGACTGGAATCGAACCTGGGACCCTAGTGCTGTGGGGAAGCAGTGCTAACCACTGAGGCACTGTGATAAAAGGCTAATGCCCAAAACGTTGGCTCTCCTGCTCCTCGGATGCTGCCTGACCTGCTGTGCTTTACAACGCCACACTCATTAGTGAATCAATCAACTGGAAATATGAAAGAAAATTGACTGTGATTGGGCAAGTAGCCAGGAAGGCATATAGCTATATGAGTGAAATGCTGCAATTGCTGTCAGCTAGGTCTTAGCTAGAAGGTGATCTCAGGAACTAGGTCCAAAGGGTGCTGCTGTGATCTGGAGACTGTGACCAGCTGAGTGTGGGGGCTGCAGGATAAGGGAGGAGGGGAGAACAAAGAGAGAGGTTGCAAGACTGGGTGCAAGAAATAAGGGGGCTGCATAAGGGAGACAAAAGAAGGAGGTTTTGGGGTGAAGAAAGCTGGATGCTTTGGATTGGCAGAGCAAAAAAGGGAGCTGCAAACAAAACAAAACAATTTTAAGCAGAATACCTGAAATCACTAATGAATTAATTTACATATGGATGAATGTGGAATCTCTAACTTAAGTGTCGAGAGTGTAGTGCTGGAAAAGCACAGCAGTTCAGGCAGCATCGGAGGAGCAGGAGAATCAATGTTTCGGACAAAAGTCCTTCATCAGGAATCACTTTCACCTAATCTCCAATTTAAGGCTGCAGACTTAAGAGTCAGCCATATGACTGTGGACGTGGAGTTACATGTCGGCCAGAACATGAAGGATGGTAGATTTCAGTCGTCAGTGAACCAGATGTTTTCATGATTTATTAATAGTCACCAACACCTCGGCCAGCTTTTAATTCCAAACTTTATTAGTTAAACCCCAGAGAAGGGAGTCTCTACCCTTTTCATAACATTCAAGTCTATGGGCCTGGTGCAGGAAGGTGGGACAATATAAGTAGTAATAATTGTTCATAAAGCTTCATAACTTTTGTTCCTTTGTTTTCTTGTCCCCTTAAACTGGAAGTTAATTTTCCACATTCTTGATCATTTTGTGTACCTGCCCACAGCTTTTAATGACTTCTGTGCTTGAACCTTGAAATCTTTCTGTTGCTAACTTCTAATCATTTACAAGACGCTCAAATCTATTGTTCTCAGAAAGCGTCTGCTGATGTCAACCATGCAATGATAAATTCTGACTGTGAATGCTCGCCTCTGATTTTGTGCTTGAGCATCTATAATATATAGCTGATTTAAAAAATAAACAAAGCTATTTGATTTAGCAATTTGTTCCTCCTCCCCAAGATTTTATTTTAGTTTTAGGTTTTATCATTCTTTATTTTAATTTATTTCAGGGGTTTCACTGCTGCTATGCATGCTCCTGGATGTTAGCAAACACAGCCTCATTCTTAAATCAAAAGACTATAATTTTCTGTTGAAGTGGAAGCAGTGGTAATACCAGTGGATTGATAGTTCAAAGACTGTGATTCATGCTTTAGGGACATGTGTTTAAATTCTAGCACAGCAGATGGTGAAAATTTAATTCAATAAAATATAGAATTTAAGTCAAAAGAGTTAGCTCAATGGTGACCTTCTAAGAGTTGCTTGATTTGATTTGATTTATTGTTGTTACATGCCCCGAGGTACAGTGATGAGTTTTGTTTTCCACAGTACAGGCAGATCATAACATATAAAGATCATCAGGTGATTGAACAGAGCAAGGAATACAAAGTTACACCTGTAAAGAAGGTGCACAGAAAGCAAGATCAACATTAGATATGAAATTTGAGAGGTCCACTCAGAAGTCTAATAACAGCAGGGAAGAAGCTGTTCTTGAATCTATTGGTACGTGTGCTTAAGCTTTTGTATCTTCTGTTCGACAGAAGAGGTTGGAAGAGATTATAACTGGGGTGGGAGGAGTCTTTGATGATATTAGTTGCCTTTCCAAGGCAGAGAGAAGTGTAGGTGGGGTCAGTGTTGGTTTGTGTGATCAATTGGGCTGTGTTCACAACTCTCTGTAGTTCCTTATGGTCTTGCACAGAGCAGTTGATATACCAAACTGTGATGCATCTGGATAGAATGCTTTCTATGGTGCATCTGTAAATGTTGGTGAGGGTCTTTATGGACATGGTAAATTTCTTTAGCCTCCTGAGGAAGAAGGGGTGATGTTGTGCCTTCTTGACCATCAACATTGGTGGTCTAGGACAGATTGTTGGTGATCTTCACTCCGAGGAATTTGACCCTGTCAACCATCTCCACCTTAGGACCATTGATATGGATAGGGATCATCTTCCTTTTATCCTAAAGTTAATGATCAATTCTTTAGTTTTGCTGATGTTGAGGGAGAGATTGTTATCTTTACACAGCTCCACCAAGCACACTACCTGCTTCCTGAATTCTCTTTTTTCATTGTTTGATATTTGGCTTACAATGGTGGTGTCATCAGCAAACTTGTAGATAGAGTTGGAATGAAATTTGGCCACAAAGTCATGAGTGTATGGGGAGTACAGTGGGGGGGTGAGTCCACACCCTTGTGGGGTGAAAGCCCAACTTGTGCACAAGTTTTCTACGGAGAGGGAAATCTGCCCTATCTACTGGTATGGTCTATATTTCAATCCAATCCATAGAAATGCGGTTGACTCTTCGCTGCCCTCAGTCCATTCAGCAATGGTTAAAAATGAGCAGCAAACATGAACCTTGTTTGTGATGCTAATGTAACAAGTTTTTAGTGTTACATGCCAGCTGCCACAGTTACTAATTGACCAATATCAATCTGAAAATGTATAACCTCCTTTTCATGCAAATGGAGAAATGAAGCAGACCCAGCCTGTGATTGTTAGAATCCAACAGAATATCAGCTTTACATTGGCAATCTCAGTCAAGAAAGGAAACAGGATAGCTGATAGTTACTTTTACATCTTCACACTCTCCTTCAAAGCAATGGAGAGATTTCTGGTCTGCCAGGCTGCGATATCTTTAAAAGTTTTCAATAGGTTTCCACAGCCCATTCTATGGGTGAGCTACCCCTACCTCTAATCCCCCTGCCCAAATGCATTAGTGAGTATTATTGAGAGAATTTGGAGCTGGAAGTCTGGTTCCTACTCATTGGGATTGTGTGGAGTGTTGCTCAACATTCCCCCCACCCCCACAACTTTGGCTCTGAGACAGGAATGCTAATGTTAAGCTAAAGGCTTGCCTCAGGATACATGGTAAAGTACATGCAAAAATGACACATTGATATGGAAGTGCTCTTTGAAGGACAGATTAAAGGAGCTTTAGTTTGGATCTCAATTTGTGGAGCGTTACTTGGAACTGTTTCATGCTGATACCAGCTGTCCGAAAAAAGGAAAATATTCTGTTCCCCAAGTGCTAACATTCCTCATCTTGATGATTACAGAGAGAAAAAAAAAGTGCCATTGAATCTATTGTAATATATGCAACACAGAGGCTCATACAAGTGTGAAAATGTGAAGCAGTTCTGAGATTTATTATTCACATAATCTTTATAAGAGGATTGCTAAAACCCAATAACCCATTTTTGCCTCTTGGCTTTCTGCTGATCCCCCTCCTTTTTTTGTCAGTAGCATCCTAACTGCTATTCCATTCCCTGTACAGCTTACCCTCTGCCTTTTCACCCCCTTCCACAATTCTCTTGATGTTCCTCAGATACTGAAAGTGCCACAGCAGTCAACCTACAGAATGCTGAAGACTTTGTGTGAAGATCCATTTTAATTTCAGTTTGCTTGTGGGGTATGTGATAATATGTGTGTGTCTTCAGGAAAAAAAAAACACAGGGTGTCATTCCTATGGGCAGGCTTCAATGAATGTGAGTTACAAAGACAGAAAGAGGCTGTGTGCATTATGATCTGAAGGCTACACATCTCATTCGTAGAGAAACCTTACAATGGTGAGCTGCTTAGTATTCTAGTGCTGTTCAGCGGCTATCCATATCAGCAGCCCAGCAGAACTTTAAATAGTGCATATTGGAAGAGCTCAAGAAGTGATTTCAGTGCATTCTTTTTTTGTCTGTAGCATCACCACTTAAAAGATTTATAAATGGCTTATTTCGTACTGAATCGAAGATGGCTATCAGCTAAAATTACTCTGCTGTTCCTCTTCTGATTATTCAGAGATTCTCTCGACTCTTCAATTTTGAAGGAAAAATGTTCCTGTCGAAATCAAACCATTCCTTCAGGTATTTAATGCAGCATTACCACTGATCTTAATGGGAATGACTGCCAACAGGTCTTGCAGCTCAAAACTGGGTCATCATAAAGATCTCTAGGCCTTCATCAGCTGCATTTTTCAAATGATAATTGGATATTTTAAAAAACGGAGAAAAGGACAATGGCAAATGGGGGGTTTGATTCGACAGTTCTTTCAAAATGATGACCGAAGCAGGATGGACTGAATGGTCTCTTAACATCACCACTTACTTTAAGTAAGTTAAAAATCACACAACACCAGATTATAGTCCAACAGGTTTAATTGGAAGCACTAGCTTTCGGAGCGCTGCTCCTTCATCAGGTGGTTGTGGAGGACAAAATTGTAAGGCACAGAATTTATAGCAAAAGTTTACAGTGTGATGTAAATGAAATTATACACTGAATAATACCTTAATTGTTTGTTGAGGCTTTCATCTGTAAGAATGCTATGATAGTTTCACTTCTTTCATGTGTAAATCACAAAACTTTTTTTTCCAAAGTTGCATTCTCCAGTTAACTGTAACAATGGGTGTTAGCTGGACAATATGTTGAAGGTGTTAGTCCCCTGTGTTCTCTGTCTTTGCCATAATGTTTAGACTGATTGTAAACCAAAAAGTGAGATAACAAAGCTTTACATTAATTCAGGAGAATGTGAGGACTGCAGATGCTGGAGACCAGAGTTGAAAAATGTGCTGCAAAAACACAGCAGGCCAGGCAGCATCCGATAAGCAGGAGAATCGACATTTCGAGCATAAGCTTATGCCCGAAACGTTGATTCTCTTGCTCCTCGGATGCTGCCTGGCCTGCTGTGTTTTTCTAGCACCACATTTTTCAACTTTACATGAATTCATGAAATTTTTGACCAAAGTACAATGTAATCCTGCAAGTCCACATTCACCCTACAAGCGTATATGTATATGTGTGCATGTGAGTCTTTTTGTGTGTGTGTGTGTGTGTGTGTGTGTGTGTGTCTGTCTGTCTGTCTGTCTGGGTTGGGGAGTTGTGAGTGAGAGAGATTGTATATGTGCGTGTATGTGAGTGTAGAGTGTCTTAAGTCTGTGAGGGGGTGCATGTGTGAGTGTGGGAGTGTGTTTGTCTATAGGAGTGTGTGTATCTGGGGTGGGGGGTTATGAGTGTCTGTGAGAGAGAGTGTAGATGTGTGTGCATGAGTGTAGAGTGGTCTATGTCTCTGAGAGGATACATGTGGGAGTGTGTGTGTCTGTAAGGGTGTGCGTGAGTGTCTGCAGGTGTGTCTATGTTCATGTGTGTCCGTGTATATGTGTGTATATAAGAGTACTTTAAGTAAGTCTGACTACTTACTTTGCCCTGCTGCTTGTCCAATACTATCACTAAAAATCATTTAGACTCATACAGATATATATGGGAACAGGCCCATCAGTCCAACTTGTTCATGCCTAAGTTAATCTAGTCCTGTTTGCCAGCATTTGGTCCATATCCCTCTAAACCATTTCTATTCATGTACCCATCCAGATGCCTTTTAAATGTTGCAATTGTACCAGCCTCCACCATTTCCTCTGGCAGCTCATTCCATACACATACCACCCTCTGCGTGAAAACGTAGCCCCTTAGTTCTCTTTTATATCTTTCCCCTCTCACCCTAAACCTATATCATCTAGTTCTGGACTCCCCGACCCCAGGGAAAGACTTTGTCTATTTATCCTATTCGTGCCCCTCATAATTTTGTAAACCTCTATAAGGTCACCCCTCAGCCTCCAACGCTCCAGGGAAAACAGCCCCAGCCTGTTCAGCCTCTCCCTGCAGCTCAGATCATCCAACCCTGGCAACATCCTTATAAATCTTTTCTGAACACTTTCAAGTTTCACAATATATTTCTGAGAGGAAGGAGACCAGAATTGCACGCAATATTCCAACAGTTGTCTAACCAATGTCCTGTACATGACCTCAATACTCTGACCAATAAAGGAAAGCATACCAACACCTCCTTCACTATCCTATCTACCTGTGACTCCACTTTCAAGGAGCTATGAACCTGCACTGCAAGGTCTTTTTGTTCAGCAACACTCCCTAGGATCTTACCATTAAGTGTATAAGTCCTGCTAAGATTTGCTTTCCCAAAATGCAGCACCTCGCATTTATCTGAATTAAACTCCATCTGCCACTTCTCAGCCCATTGGCCCATCTGGTCCAGATCCTGTTTTAATCTGAGGTAACCCTCTTCACTGTCCACTACACCTCCAATTTTGGTGTCATCTGCAAACTTACTAACTATACCTCTAATGCTTGAATCCAAATCATTTATGTAAATGACAAAAAGTAGAGGATCCAGCACCGATCCTTGTGGCACTCCACTGGTCACAGGCCTCCAGTCTGAAAAACAACCCTCCACCACCACCCTCTGTCTTCTACCTTTGAGCCAATTCTGTATCCAAATGGCTAGTTCTCCCTGTATTCCATGAGATCTAATCTTGCTAATCAGTCTCCCATGGGGAACTTTATCGAACGCCTTACTGAAGTCCATATAGATCACATCTACTGGTCTGCCCTCATCAATCTTCTTTGTTACTTCTTCAAAAAACTCAATCAAGTTTATGAGACATGATTTCCCACGCACAAAACCATGTTGACTATCCCAAATCAATCCTTGCCTTTCCAAATATATGGACATCCTATCCCTCAGGATTCCCTCCAACAACTTACCCACCACTGAGCTCAGGCTCACCGGTCTATAGTTCCCTGGCTTGTCTTTACCACCCTTCTTGAACAGTGGCACCATGTTTGCCAACCTCCAATCTTCTGGTACCTCAACTGTGACTATCGATGATACAAATATCTCAGCAAGAGGCCCAGCAAGCACTTCTCTAGCTTCCCACAGAGTTCTCGGGTACACCTGATCAGGTCCTGGGGATTTATCCACTTTTAACCGTTTCAAGATATCCAGCAATTCCTCCTCTGTAATCTGGACATGTTGCAAGATGTCACCAGCTATTTCCCTACAGTCTATATCTTCCATATCCTTTTCTATAGTAAATATTGATGCAAAACATTCATTTAGTATCTCCCCCATTTTCTGTGGCTCCACACAAAGGTCGCCTTGCTGATCTTTGACGGGTCCTATTCTCTCCCTAGTTACCCTTTTGTCCTTCATATATTTGTAAAAACCCTTTGGATTCTCCTTAATTCTATTTGCCAAAGCTATCTCATGTCCCCGTTTTGGCCTCCTGATTTTCCTCTTAAGTATACTCTTACTTCCTTTATACTTATCTAAGTATTCACTCAATCTATCCTGTCTATACCTGACATATGCTTCCTTCTTTTTCTTAACCAAACCCTCAATTTCTTTAGTCACCCAGCATTCCCTGTACCTACCAGCCTTTCCTTTTCACCCTGACAGGAATATACTGTCTCTGGATTCTTGTTATCTCATTTCTGAAGGCTTCTCATTTTCTAGCCTTCCCTTTACCTGCGAACATCTGCCTCCAATCAGCTATCAAATGTTCTTGTCTAATACCGTCAAAATTGGCCTTTCTCCAATTTAGAACTTCAACTTTTAGATCTGGTCCATCCTTTTCCATCACTTTTTTAAAACTAATAGAATTATGGTCGCTGGCCCCAAAGTGCTCCCCCACTGACACCTCAGTCACCTGCCCTGCCTTATTTCCTAAGAGTAGGTCAAGTTTTGCACCTTCTCTAGTAGGTACATCCACATCCTGAATCAGAAAATTTTCTTGTACACACTTAAGAAATTCCTCTCCATCTAAACCTTTAACACTATGGCAGTCCCAGTCGATGTCTGGAAAGTTAAAATCCCCTACCATAACCACCCTATTATTCTTACAGATAGAGATCAGCTGAAATGCTGGGCAGAGAAATGGCAGATGCTGCTTAATTTGTACAAGGGTGAGGTGATGCATTTTAGGTGATGCATTTAGAGGAAAGTATACTATAAATGGCAGGACCCTGAGGGGCATTGATTAATAGAGGGATCTTGGGGTCCAAGTCCATAGCTCCCTGAAAGTGGCAACTCAAATCAATAAGGTGATAAACAAGGCATATCACATCACATTGCCAACATCAATCAAGGCATTGAGTAAAAACGTTGGCAAGTTATGTTGCAATTGTATGAGACTTTGGTCAAATCACATGTGGAGTTCTGTGCACAGTTCCAGTCTCTACACAGTAGGAAGAACGTGAAGGCTTTGGAGAGGATGCAGTAGTGGTTTACCAGGATATTGCCTGGATTGGAATGTATTAGCTATCAGGAGAGTCATAGAGTCATGGAGATGTACACCACGGAAACCGACCATCTTGTCCATACTGACCAGATATCCTAAGTTAATCTACTCCCATTTGCTAGCACTTCCTATTCATATACCCATCCAGATATTTTTTTAAATGTTGTATTTGTAGCAGCCTCCACCACTTCCTTTGGCAGTTCATTCCATACATGCACTACCCCCTGTGTGAAAAAGTTGCCTCTTTGGTCCCTTTTAAATCTTTCCCCTCTCACCCTAAAAATTTACCCTCTAGTTCTTGACTCCCCCACCCCAGGGAAAAGACCTTGCCTATTTACCTTATCCATGCCCCTCATGATTTTATAAACCTCTATAAGGTCATCCTTCAGCCTCTGACGCTCCAGGGAAAACAGCCCCGGCCTATTCAGTCTCTCCCTGTAGCTCAAACCCTCTAACCCTGGCAAAGTCCTTTGTAAATCTTTTCTGAACAAACTTGGATTAGTTTAGCTGGAGCTTCAGAGATGGGATGACCTGATAGAAGTTTATAAAATTACGGGAAACATGGAATTGGTGAATAGTCAGGGTGTCCTTCCCAGAGTGAAAATATCAAATACTAAGGGGCAGAGGGGGAAAGTTTAAAAGAAATGTGCAAGGCAAGTTTTTTACACAGTGGGTGGAATGTGCTGGAATGTGCTACCAGGGAGATGGAAGAAACAGGTACAATGGCAAAGTTTAAGAGGCATTTAGTAGACACATGAACAAGCAGAGAATAGATATAGAATCAAGAGTGCAGTGCTGGAAAAGCACAGCAGGTCAGTCAGCATCCAAGAAGCAGGAAAATCGATATTTCGGACAAAAGCCTTTCATCAGGGTGATGAAGGGCTTTTGCCCGAAATGTTGATTTTCCTGCTCCTTGGATGCTGCCTGACCTACTGTGCTTTTCCATCACCACACTCTTGACTCTAATCTCCAGCATCTGCAGAACTCACTTTCACCTAGAGAATAGATATACTGTATACAGGCCATGTGCATGCAGGTGGGTTCATTTAGAATGGCATTATGGTCAGCACATACATGGTGGGTCGAAGGCTTTACTGGTTTACATTACAGAAGGTTGAAAGAAATAATTGATTTAGACTGAGCTAAGCAATAAGGAGGTTGTAATTACTTTGTTGGTGTAATCTACAGACTATGATAATAATGCAGAGGAACAACAGAGGAAATTAGATTAGATTAGATACAGTGTGGAAACAGGCCCTTCAGCCCAACACATCCACACCAACCCACAACCCATCCATTACCCTACATTTACCTAACACTAGGGGCAACTTAGCATGGCCAATTCACCTTTGGACTGTGGGAAACCGGAACACACAGACACAGGGAGAATGTGCAAACTCCACACAGTCAGTCTCCTGAGGCAGGAATTGAACCCAGGTCTCTGGCACTGTGAGGCAGCAGTGCTAACCACTGTGCTACCATGCTGCCCACAAACTTAGGGGAGGTGTAAGCATCTTAGAGTAATTATAACCCCTCTACAGACTGAAATGGTGGTAGTTGGTTGTGTAAAGTACAGGATGGGGACAAGAGTTTCTACTGTGTACCTCCAACCAGAAAGGAAGCACTGATGGACCTGTTCATAGGAATGAGTCGGTCAAGAAGGTCAAGTGACAATGGGGTAATATTTTGGACACGTGTCCATCCAGTGGGTTAGAATTATCAACAGGTGGAAAGCTGATCTCCATGGGCAAGAACGGAACTGGGCCACATAGACAGGAAACAAAGAATGGTGCGAGAAATAATAGCTGAATAATAGGACACCTTAAAGAAGGAAATGATTTGAGTATAAGCAGATATACTCTCTCAAAAGGGAAAGATAGGTTGAACAAATGGGGAGCAAACATTAAAAAAGCAAATAAATAAACAGAATAAAATTAAGTTAAAGAAGAAAAATGATAGAATTTAGATAACAACACAGCTGACATGTCAAGATGATACTGACAAAAACATTTTGACATATCTGTGGATTTTTCAGCTCAAAACAACTCAGGGCAAATTTACATAAAATCAGAAAGAACTGCGGATGCTGTAATTAAGAAACAAAAACAAAAGTTGCTGAGAAAGTTCAGCAGGTCTGGCAGCACCTGCGCAGAGTAATCAGAATGAACGTTTCAGGTCTGGTGACCCTTCCTCAGAACTAATAGCAGCTTTGTTTTAGATTACCAACAGTGTGGAAACAGGCCCTTCGGCCCAACAAGTCCACACCGACCCTCCGAAGAGTAACCCAACAAGACTCAGTTACTTCTGGCTGATGCACCTAACACTACGGGCAATTTAGCATGGCCAATTCACCTGGCCTGCAAATCTTTGGATTGTGGGAGGAAACTGGAGCACACCCATGCAGACACAAGGAGAATATGCAAACTCCACACAGACAATCGCCCAAGGCTAGAATAGAACCAGGGACCCTGCTGCTGTGAGGCAGCAATGCTAACCACTGAGCCACAAGGAAGATGTCAGCTTGTTACAGAAGATAGGGTGGGGAAAGGGGGTATGGAGTAAAAGATAGATAAGGATAGAGCCCAAAGAGAGAGAAAACAGTTGGACAGACAAAGAAGTCGATAGTGATCTGGCTGGGAGAGTTAAAAGCTGTCAATGGGAACTGTTAGTGGCTAACAATGGGCAGTATGTAATGGTAGACTATGTAATAACAAGGCCTGGTGTATGGGTAGGAGGTGAGGACTTGGTGGAATTCAGGCCCTAAAATTATTGAATTCAATATTGAGTCCAAAGGGTTGGAGGGTCCCCAAGCGGAAAATGAGGTGTTATTCTTGCAGCTTGCAGGGAGCTTCACTGGAACACTGCAGCAAGTCTGAGACAGAGATGTTGGCCAGGGAGTAGGTTGGGTATTGAAGTGGCAGGCAACTGAAAGCTCAGAGTCTTTTTTGCAGGCAGTTTTGAAGCAGTTACCCAGTCTATGGCTTCGTTCCCCCAGTGTAGAGGGGACCACTTTATGAGCAGCGAATGCAGGAGACTACAGTGCAGGTGAATTGTTGCTTCATCAGGAAGATATGTTTGGGCCCTTGAAAACGGAAGAGGGTGGAGGTAAGTGGGCAGCTGTTATACCTTGGTCAGTTACAGGGGAAGATGCTATTGGGCTTTGGGGAGGTGTTGGGAGTTAAGTAAGAGTGGACAAGGGTGTCCCAGAGGGAACGGTCTTTGCAGAAGATGGCCAAGGGAGGGGAGGGGAATATGTGTCTGGTGGTGGTAGATGGTCCCCATGCCATGGTGGCAAAGGAGTAAATTCTCAAAGGGTCTAAAATTGATAAAGGTGTAGAATTAGAGAAACAGTCTGTACCTAAAGGTGAATAGACACTGGGCCTGGATGAAATGCATTGTGTTGGAATTACAGAGGCACTAATCTTTCAATGTTTCCTGGGTTTCAGGATTGTACCAAACAACTGGAGAACTGCTAAAATGATGTTGAAAAAGAGCTGTAAGGATAATCCAAAGAATTACACATCAGTTAATTTAATTTTTGTGGCAGGGAAACTACTCAGAACAATTATCTGGATAGAATCACATGGAAAAAAAATATGGATTAATGCAGAAGAGTTAGCAAAGGAAACTTGTGTCTAACAAACATACTGCCATTTTTATGAAGAGATAATAGAGGTGTTTAATGAAGGATGGCTGTTAATGTGATGTGCATGGATTTGTAAAGGAAGATTGATGCAGTGGTAGACAACAGAAGAAAGTGAGCAAAGCCAATTGTCATGGAATAAGATTTTTAACTTTGTCCATCCCAGTCCAACATTGACACCTCCATATTATGGAATAAGAGAGGCAGTAGGAATATGGACATAAAATTGGCTCAGTGATAGTGAACAATGAGTGTTGTTTAATCAGCATTTTTTGAGGCTGGAGAAAAGTTTGGAGTGGAGGGATTTTTTCAAATTTATGTTGATGATCTAGATCTTGCGTGCAGAGGACAATTTCAAGTCCTTTACATGACATGAAACTTAGGATGAACTTAGGGTAGATGGTTCGCACTGCAGCCTCACAGCACCAGGGGTTTGATTCCACCCTTGGGTGGCTGTGTAGAGTTTGCATGTTTTCCCCGAGTCTGCATGGGTTTCCCCCAGGTGCTTTGGTTTCCTCCCACATCCCAAAGATGTGCAGGTTAGGTGAATTGGCCATAGGGGATATAGGGACAGGATGGGGGTGGGTCCATATGGGATGGTTCAGGGGGTCAGTGTGGACTTGGTAGGCCAAATGGCATGCTTCCACACTGTAGGGATCTTATGAAATTTGTAAGCTTCAAGGAGGACAATGTAGAATTTCAAAAAGACATTGAAGAGTTGGTGGAGTGAGTGGCTCGGTTGCAGATGAAGTTGAATGCAGAGAAACATTAAGTGATATGTTTTGGTAAAAGGAACAAGCATAGACAGTATAAAATAAAAAGTACTATTCTGAAGGAGCAGGCAAACCTGGGTTTGCTTGTGATAAAGTCCTGAATGGTACCAGAGAGGTGTGTTCATAAAACATACAGTATTCCAGGCTTTATTAATCAGGGCATGGAGTGCCATAGTAGCAAGGTTATGCTTGAACCTATAGTACACTAGTTAGACCTCAGCTGAGTATTTTCATGGGCACTATAGTTGAGGAACAAGATTGAAGAGCATGCAGAAGAGGATTACAAGAATGATTCGATAAGTGAGAAACTTCAGTGATGAGGATAAATTGGAGAGATTGGGACTATTTTACTTGGAGAAGACAAGGCTAAGAGGAGATCTGATCAAGGGGGTCTTGACAGAGAAGATAGGAAGAAACTGTTTCCACTTGTAAAATGACCAAGACCCAGAGCGTTCTGAAGAAGTCATTATGGAATCAAAACGTTAACTCTGTTTCTCGCTCCTCAGGTGCTGCCAGACCTATTCAGTTTCACCAGAACTTTCTTTTTCTATTTGAGAACCAAAGGGCACCATGTTAAACATATTTTGCAACTGGAAGAAGAGTAAAAATGTTTTTTGCACAGCCAGTGGTGTGGGTTTGCAATACATTGGCTGGAAGTAAGCTGGAGGAGGTAAAAATGAGGCACTCAAGACAGCATGAGATGATTATTTACATTGGAGCAATTGGCAGGGTTACAGGGAAGAGACAGAGAGACTAAGTCAAATATCAGGGATCTGGTGAATATACATGGGCTGAATGGCCTCATGTGTCTCTGTAACATTTGTATAATGTGGAAGGAAGTATGAGTGATAATTGTGCCAGGAGTTTGAGTTGCCTGGCACTTGGACAGATGACTATTGGTATTACTCTAAATGTCTTAAGGTTTCAATAGATCTCTGTGGCTCAAACTCAAGTGCACCAGCTGTCTTTAGCTACCCAGACCTAATTCTGCTGGTAGCAAATTGTAACTTGTGACTTGGCAGCTTTGATGAATTATATCCTGAGCAGATTCCAGTTGGAGTCCCTGCATATTTGCCATTAGCTCAGCCTGTCAAAGATTGCAAAGTTCCTGGCTCCCTTTGATTTGTTGCCTATGTAAGAGACAGACTTGTTACCCAGGATTATGTAAGAGGTGGGCCACCATTTTTACTGAGGCTACACAACTAGACCATTGACCAACTCTCTATAATGGCAGCACAGTCATGACATGGAACTAAGGAAACTTCATCTTGTGGCCTTTGCAGACAAATAAGAGAGTAAACATCTTTGAAATTAATTGCCCAATTATGGATAAGTTTCAGAAATGATTGGCAGAGGATTGCTCAAGTCGGCATTTTCTCTGTGGTGATCTTTGATTATCCAATAATAGATCTAAGGAAATTCCTCCAGCTTCCTCACATTTAGCTTGAGAAGCAAATGTTGATGGAAGTCAATCTTTTAGGTCTCTCTGTGATATGTAGATCTGAGTTCAGCCCTAACATTAACAAGACAATAGTATATGATGACCTTTTATATTTGGGACCCTGCTGACCCTGAGCCAATGATCTGTTCTTCCATAACTTTAAATGGCTCAGTGGTTAGCACCACTGTCTCATAGCGCCAGGGACCCGGGTCTGATTCTAGCCTCAGGCAACTGTCTGTGTGGAGCTTGCATATTCTCCCTGTGTCTCCCTGGGTTTTCTCTGGGTGCTCCGGTTTCCTCCCACAGTCCAAAGATATGCAGTTTAGGTGAATTGGCCATGCTAAGTTACCCATAGTGTTCAGGGACATGTCGGTTAGGTACTTTAGTTAGGGGTAAATGTAGAGTAATAGGATAGGGGAAATGGGTCTGGGTGGGTTACTCTTTGGAGGATTGGTGTGGACTTGTGGGGCCAAATGGCCTGTTTCCACGCTGTTCTATTCTATGAATTTCATTAAAATGTTTCCACTATCTGTATTGTAACATCAAGTTTACTCATTTCTCAAGGAGGTTTGTGTGAGTTAATGCCAAGGGAACAGATCTTTCTCACTGAGGCTAAAGGCCAGGTTCACTTATGATTAAATAAAGTATCCCTTGGTGATGAGAGTGTGGTGCTGAAAAAGCACAGCAAGTTAGGCAGCATCCGAGGAGCAGGAGAGTTGACGGTTCGGGCAAAAGCCCTTCATCAGGAATAAAGAAGCCCTTCCTGATGAAGGGCTTTTGCCCGAAACATCAATTCTTTTGCTCCTCGGATGCTGCCTGACCTGCTGTGCTTTTTCAGCACCACACTCTCAACTCTAATCTTCAGCATCTGCAGTTCTCACTATCACTTGGTGACTGCTTCTTGTAATAACCCTTAGACTTTGAGTTGGTGGCAACAAGATAGTTGGATATATAAAGTGGATATATGATGTTGTTGCTGATCTTGAGCAAAGGAATAACATTGCCTATGCTCCATGTCTTCTGGGATTTCTCCTATGGCTAAAGAGGATACAAAAATCTCTGGATATAGGTTTGCTCGCTGAGCTGGAAGGTTCATTTTCAGACGTTTCGTCACCATACTTGGTAACATCTTCAGTGGACCTCTGGACAAAGCACTGCTGATATTTCCTGCTTTCTATTTTTATGTTTGGGTTTCTTTGGGTTAGTAATGTCATTTCCTGTGGTGATTTCATTACCCAAAGAAACCCAAACATAAAAATAGAAAGCAGGAAACATCAGCAGTGCTTCGTCCGGAGGCCCACTGAAGATGTTACCTAGTATGGTGATGAAACGTCTGAAAATGAACCTTGCAGCTCAACGAGCAAGCATACATCCAGAACCTGAATCTGAACTACAAATCATCTCAAAACTTGCTGACAAAGATCTCTGTTAAAGCTCCAATAATCTCCTCTCTTGCTTCCTCCAGTATCCAGGGATAGATCCCATCTGGCCATGTGGACTTATTACTTTTATGCTTTTCAAGACACCCAACACACCTTCCTTTGTAATAACAACATGCCTGAAAGTATCAACAAACCCCTCTCTAAATTTTAATTTTCTATATCTTTATTGTTGGTAAATACAGGTATAAAGTATAGTACTCATTTAGGCCTTCACCTACACCCTCTGACTCCGCACATTTGTCTTTGAGTGGGCCTGGCCTTTCCCTAGATTTTTGAATGAATGAATGTTTTTATTGTCATAGGTACTTTACAGTGAGAAAAAACAGCAAAATAGTGTGAAAAACACTTTCACTGTTGCCACAATCCAGTGCCATTTTCATTAGATTTAAGAATAAGAAAAAAATGGAAAGGTACCTTTATTGGCCAGTGCATTGAGTACAGGAGTTGGGAGGTGATGATGCGGCTGTGCAGGACATTGGTTAGGCCACTTTTGGAATATTGTGTGCAATTTTGGTCTCCCACCTATGGGAAGGATGTTGGTGAAACTTGAAAAGTTTCAGAAAAGATTTACAAGGATGTGGCTGAATAGGCTGGGATTCTTTTCCCTGGAATGTCGGAGGCTGAGTGGTGACCTTTTAGAGGTTTATAAAATCATGAGGGGCATGGATAGGGTAAGGAGACAAAGTCTTTTCCCTGGTGTGGGAGAGCCCAGAACTAGTGGCTTTTCCTCCAACAATCAGCAACAGATTCATGCTCATTATCAGACTTTTAATTCCAGACTCTTTTTAAAGTCAAATTCACATTCATAGAAGGATTCCTCGGATGTTACCTGGCTTCTGGATTAATGGTCTCATAATAATACCACGAGACCATCATCTCCCAGGATGAAGGAGTGTCTCTGGGAGTAATATAGGGAGTGCCACTTTCGCTTGCTAATATTCCACCTACTTACCTTGACTTTAGAACCACATCTCCCTTCCTACCTATGTGGTTAGTACCAAATGGATTATGGCCTTTGGCTGTTCGGCCTACCCCAGAAGAAAGGCCGGCAGCCACTCTCTTTTTCTTCATTGATGGCTGCAGAAGTGCCTCTCTGTTCTCTGAAAGGTTCTTCAATCAATATTGTCTGACTACTCTGCTTCCTTCCCTCCTATATAGATGGGCCACAGATGGTACTTCTGACCTACCTCTTGTTGCATTCCTCCAAGGATCCATTGCCCTCACTGATTTCCTGAATGGAAAACTGTTTAGCGAGTGGGACCACCGTGTCCTGCTCTACTACCTGTCTTTTCCTTTCAGCCTGCTTTGTAATCCTGCCTGTTCTGCTCACACACCTATGGTGAGATGTGACCACCTCTTGGAAAATGCTGTCCACATCATTCTCTGCCTCATGGATGTAGGTCAGTGACTCTAGCTGCTGCCTGAGCTCTGAACCCTGGAGCTCCAACTTGTCCTCACAGCTGTGACCCTCACAACATGAGTTAACATATTAAGACAACAAGCCATTTACATACACAGGATAGGATTAAAGGTTGCTTTTAACCCTTGGGATTATGTATTCATGAAAGTGGGAAAACACAAGTATAGCCTCTCGTCCATCTGAAATAGTCCCAGAAGACAACAGGTTCAGTTTCTTGAGCATATTCCCCCATAAGTTTCCTTAACACTTAGAATCATCGAATTTACAGTGCAGAAGGATGTCATTCAGCCAAATAAGACCACACGGACACTCGAAACAGTATTCCACTTAGACCCAGCCATAAGTCACATTTCTTAATGCTAATCCACCTAGCCTACACATCTCTGAATATTTGCTACATGGTGGTACAGTGGTTAGCACTGCTGCCTCACAGTGCCAGAGACATGGGTTCAATGTCCTGCCTCAGACGACTCTCTGTGTGGAATTTGCACATTCTCCCCGTGTCTGCGTGGGTTCGCTCCGGTTTCCTCCCACCGTCCAAAAATGTGCGGGTTAGGTGAATTGGCCATGCTAAATTGCCTGTAGTATTAGGTGAAGGGGTAAATGTAAGGGAATGAGTCTGAGTGGGTTGCGGGTCGGTGTGGACCGAAGGGCCTGTTTCCACACTGTAAGTAATCTAATCGAAAAAAAAATTTGGACATTTTTTTAGCATGGCTTACTGACTCAAAGTTAAAAATCACACAACACCAGGTTCTAGTCCAACAGGTTTAATTGGAAGCACACTAGCTTTCGGAGCGACGCTCCTTCATCAGGTGATAGACTGATGGTGAAAGAGCGTCATCAGGTGTCATCAGGTGAAGGAGCATCACTCCGAAAGCTAGTGTGCTTCCAATTAAACCTGTTGGACTAGAACCTGGTGTTGTGTGATTTTTAACTTTGTACAACCCAGTCCAACATCAGCATCTCCAAATCATAACTCACTCAAGTTACACATTTTTGGAGTGAGGGAGGAAACTGCAGCACTCAGAGGAAGCCCACACAGACATGGAGAATGTGCAAACTCCACACAGATAGTCACCTGAGGCTGGAATTGAACCCAGGTCCCTGGCGCTGTGGGACAGCAGTGCTAACCACTTTTAATCAGTTATGACATTCCAGAGTCTCTGTCTCTCTGCCTCTCTCTCCAAGCAGCCACTGAATTTACAGTTTCAGTCAACTTTTGTCTGTATGAGCTTCTTTTTTAAGTATATAGTAAATAAAGTTCAGTGATGATGTAGTAATTAAAGTTTAATAGATTGTAGATAATCCAGGATTATGATCAGTAGTCATGAACATGAAAAACTGAGTGAAACAGAATCAATCTCTCAGGAGAGATATTGGATGAGCTGGATGGAAAGGAATTGGATGCTCAAAATGACAACCTAAGAATGAACAAGTTTGGAATTGTGTTAAAGTAGGCAGAAGGGTTTTGGCGACAATGAGAGGCTGGTGTGTCAGAGTTTTACAGTGATGCAGAGGGAATAAGCAGGCTTGGCTTGTGGATAAGGAATAGGCCTTGAAATGCATTTCATCAAACAGGATTGTAAACATATCCCAAATGGATGTTGTTATCCATTGAAGATGGAACACTCCCATCTCATTAGCATTGTCAGATTTAATGCCAAAGTCCCTGAGGGGAAGTGTGCTAAGCCACTGCAAAATCTGATCTTCAAAATTACACTGCAGAACGATTATTATATTCACCTATAATTTCTTTGTCTTTTATTTTAATAGGTTGACATCTCCATTAAGGATTGAACAAAGCACTCAGCATCTGAGTCTTTTCATAAGGCCAGTCCCAAAAGCACAAAACGCTTTTTTGTTGGTTGCATCTTTCTCCGTAATGAGATGGGAGTAATATATTAGTTGACAAATGAACACAAGGTAAAATCTATAATATCTTTGCCTCATTTTGTCATCTGGTTGATAATTAAAGGTGGAATAAATTAATGCAATTATTTATGTTAGATAAGCATAATTCGCAGCAAAGAATATGCCGTTGGATTGTAGTTCTGGTTAAAAACAAACTGTGGAGTACACATAATTCAATCATCATGGTGTGACCTCGAACAGCAGTAACTTGTATTTGGATAATCCCCTTAACATAGTGCTTTGCAGAGAATAGAGGAGCAGATGTCAAATAGTGAATTAAAGCAATGATTATAAGCACTGTTCCAATCTCTTCAGACAGCAGCTGCCACTATTGTTTCTACTGTTGCCAGTTAGTCTCAACACATCTTTCATCTCTCCATTTTACCATGCTTCTCTTAACCGTGTATTTTGTTAGACATCATTCTTTTAGGACAGAGACAAAGAGGTTTTTTTCACTCGTAGAGGATTGAGAGGCTCACAAACCCATTGATTACTTTTATATAGAAATGTAGAAACGGGCAGCAAGAGTAGGGTTTTTAACCCTTTGATCATTCAAAATGATCACGGCCTGACCATCCAACTCAGTAACCTCTTCCCATTTTCTCTCCATATCCTTTGATCTCTTCAGCCTGACGAATCAAATCTAACTCCTCCTGAGAAACATTCAATATTTTGGCCTCTCAACTACTTTTCTTGGTAGAGAATTCCACAGGCTCACCACGCACGGTGGCTCAATGGTTAGCACTGCTGCCTCACCGCGCCAGGGACCTGGGTTTGATTCCACCCTCGGGCGACTGTTTGTGTGGCGTTTACACATTCTTCCCATTTCTGTATATGTTTCCTACAGAGGCGCTCTTGTTGACTCCCACATTCCAAAGATGTGCAGGTTAGGTGGATTGGCCGTGCTAAATTTCCCATTGTGTCCAGGGGTGAGCAGGCTGGATGGGTTATCCATTGGAAATGCAGGTCACAGGGATAGCATGGAGGTAGGTCTGGGTGGAATGCTCTTTGGAGGGTCAGTGTGGACTCAATGGGCCAAATGGCCTGCTTTCACATTGTAGGGATTCTGGGATTCCCAGGGTGAAGAAATTTCTCCTCATCTCAGTCCTAAATGGTCAACCGACATTCTTAAACTGTGACCCCTGGTTCTGGACTCCCTGGTCATCAGGAGCATCCTTTATGCATTTACCCTATAGATCTGTTAGAGTTTTACAGGTTTCAATGAGATCCCGCTCATTCTTCTAAATTCCAGTGAATAAAGTCCTAACTAATCAAATCTCTATTTAGTCAGTCCTGCAAGGAATCAGTCTGCTTAACCATTTTTTACATTCCCCCCATCGCCAGAACATCCTTCCTCCTATAAGGAGACCAAAACTGCACGCAGTAATCCAGATGTGTTTTCAGCAAGGTCCTGTACAATTAAAGTAAGACATCCCTGCTCCTGTACTCGAATCCCCTCGCTATGAAGGACAACCTGCTTACAGAAGTTTACTTTCAGTGACTTTTCACACCTGCCCCATTCCCAATCTATCACCATTCAGATAATGATCTGTCTTCCTGTTTTTGTCCCATTTATCCACATTATACTACATCAGCCATGTATTTTCCCATATGGTCAACATGTCTAAACTACACTGTAACATCTTACTTATCTTCCTCACAGCTCACCCTCTCATCCAGCTTTGTGCCATTTGCAAACTTGGAGATGTCATGTTTCACCCCCTTATCTAAGTCATTAATATATGTTGTCAATAGCTTTTAAGGCAGAGCAAGACAGATTCTCGTTAACCAAGAGAATCAAAAGTTATTGGAGCTAGATGCAAAATACGTAATATACAAACATAAGGAGTAAAAAGGTAGCGAAGGAAAGGTTAGATCCATTCAAAGACAGAAGAGGAACCTTATATGTGGAGCCAGACAATGTGGCTAAAGTCCTTAACAAATACTTTGCCTCGGAATTCAAAAAAGGACAGAGTGAATTTTTGAGTTTTGCGAGTTGATCATTGAGAACATGTCAATATAAAAAAGGAGGAGGTGTTAGGTGTTTTGAAAAGGATTAAGGCAGACAAGTCTGGATCTGATGGGATCTATTCCAGAATGCTGAGGGAGGCAGGTGAGGAAATTGTTGGAGGCTTGTATGGAATCATTGTGTCCTCTTTTGCCGCAGGAGAGATCCTAGAGGACTGGATCCTCTCGGATTACAGACTATTGAGCTTTACATCAGTGGTAGAGAAAATATTGGAGAAGAGCCTTTGGGACAGGATTTATACACATTTGAAAAAATACAGACTTGTTAGTGACAGGCAGCATGTCTTTGTGCAGAGAAGGTTATATCTCACAAACTTAACTGAGTATTTTGTGGTAAAGATGATTGATGGGGACAGAGTGGTGATGTTGTTTGTAAGAACTTTAGCAACGGCTTTGATCAGGTCCCTCATGGCAGGCTAACACAGAGGATGAAGTCATCTGGGATCTAGGATGAGCTGGCAAAGTGGATAAAAAACTGGTTTTGCGCAGAAGACAGAGGATAGTGGTGGAAGGGTATTTTTTAACTGGAGATCTGTGGCCTGTGGTGTTCTGCAGGGATCAGTGCTGGGATCCCTCTTGTTTGTAATATATATATATAATGTTTGGGAAGAGAATATCAGTGGTCTGATTCTTAAGTTTGTGGATGGCACAAAAATAATATCTATTCTCTCTGGTTCCTGTCCATTTTACGAACAGGATCTGCTTCTCCCTATCTCCTCTCTCTGCACAATTTTGAAAACCTCCATCAGATCTTCTCTTTGCCTTCTCCTCTCTTAACAGAACAGCCCCCAGTTTCTCATCTCTGAATAACTCTTATAAACCTGTTCTGTGCTCTCGCCAATGTGATCGTATTCTCCCTAAAGTGTAACACCCAGAACTGTACAGACTCTCTGAGATATAACTGATCTCTGTATAAGTTCAGCATAAATTCTCTGCTTTGTAAAACAAAGAACTGCTGGAAATCTGAAAATGAGATGCAGCTGTGGAGGTGAGTTTTGGTAAATGCTTCATCAAAACCTCGGAGCAAGACCAAAAGTAATGATGGTGAACAAGAATAAAGGTTAAAAAGAAAATCCTGCAGGAGGAGCAGTACCTTTTCAAGGTGGACATACCTCAGAGAGATATTGCAATGAATTAAATACCAATAGAAAACAAAGATCCGCAATTTCAGATTTCCCAGTAATTCCTATTTTTACCTCCTTGTTTTGAACTCTATGCCCTGATGAATGAAGCCTTCAAAACTTTATGCCTTATTATCTCTATCCATCCTGCCAGACTTAATGTCTTCAGCAAATATACAGAGGACCTCTGCTTCCTGTACAACAATTGGAAAAATGCTTTTTAGTTACCTCCCAAGTTTTGTCCTGGAAAGGAACCTCTTCACCTAAAGGGTTGTAAATTTGTGAAATTCCCTGCCCAATGAAGCAGTTGAGGCCACCTCATTGAATGTTTTTAAGGCAAAGATAGAAAGAGTTTTGAACAGTAAAGGAATTAAAGGTTATGTTGAGTGGGCTGGTAGGTGGATCTGAGTCCACAAAAAGATCAGCCATGATCTTATTGAATGGTGGAGCATGCTGAGATGGCTTACTCCATGGTTCTCATGTCCTTATGGGCTTTAATTTGCCTCACAGGTCCGTTGTGATTCATGTGGGGAAAATCTTTTGAAAGCCCATGTACACCATATCAATGACATGGCCCTCACCAACCTTGTCTGTTAACTCTTCAAAAATGATTCCTGCAAAAATAGTTAGACTTGAAATAGATTTTGAAAAAGGAATGTTCCAAATACCCAACAAAGAGCCAAGCATTACTGGGATCCTCGGTACCTTTGAACTGGTGAAGATGATCTGAGTTATAAGACATGCAGTTCCTTTCCCATTTACATTCATGATTCCTCTGGCATTTGATGCCTGTTTTTCTGAGCCTAGCTGCTTCCTCTTCTCAATGGATCTGCCATCCCACGACACATCCAGTCCCCATCAAGATAATCTGAAAGCTCTCTGTTCCCTCCTTAAAAGGAAGCCTGAACAGTGCCCATCCAACACCAGCCTCCTTCATCTGGCTAAACCTGTTCTCACTTTGAATAACTTCTCCTTTATAAATGGCCACCCCTGTTTTGCCCTGATAATCAATTGCAGCTACACAGATGAGCTTGTTATCTTTGATCTGAGGTGATCGCTGTGTTAGCTCCCATAACATCTAAATGAGATATTGGTAATGTAGCACTGAAGGATTCAATAGACTTTCAGTTCAGCATCTGATATCTGTGTATATTACATTCATAGGCACTTGTATGTTTGAGCTAAAGCTAAGCTATTTGGAAACAAATTGTAGCACACCATCTTCAGCATGACATGCTTCAAGAGGATTCAGCAAGGTGGAAACTGAAACCTTTTATCACTTGCCATAATATTATAAGCAAATTATGAGCATGTTAATTAAAAGTATGTTGTGCATAACCTGTAAAGGATAATGCAAAATTGGTTGACGTTCATGCATTCTGTTGAGATACAGTGAGGAAAAACTAAAAGTTTGTTTGCACCTTTCATTTGTGTGATTTCAATAATTATCGAGCATTAGTTCCTGCACTGTGTCACAACTCAGTATACATGGCTACTTTGTGTCATTCTTTTCCTCCTGGTCCTTTCATGAGCTATATGCCTTCCTCAGCAATGATAGAAGCAGCATTCCTCATAACTATTCAGTCCCTTTGTCAATGCTGCAGGGCAAAACACTTACCCGTCCCTCTCCTGCGAGTGCAACTCACTGTTAATTGTATTCCTAGCTTGATTCCTGCTTCTTTATATCTGAATGTTGCGTTACAGGAATGGCATAACTCAAACATCAGATGTGATGTTCCTGACTCCTTCCTCCTTTGAATCCCCAGTCCGTGTTGCTAATTCAGAGGACGAGTGCCAGAAAATAAGATAGAGCTAGCTGGAGAGGTCTAGCCCCAGTGTGTGGGGAGAATGTGTTTACAAGGTTGGAAAGGCAAGATGGATGGGAAGGGAAATTGTTAATTACTGCTAAGCTATGCTATCATTTGAAGACGAAGGGTCAGAGTATTGAGTGCAAAGGTTAGGAGGTCATGGTGCGGCTGTACAGGTCATTGGTTCGGCCACGTTTTGAATATTGCATGCAGTTCTGGTCTCCTTCCTATCAGAAAGATGTTGTGAAACTTGAAAGGGTTCAGAAAAGATTTACAAGGATGTTGCCAGGGTTGGAGGATTTGAGCTACAGGGAGAGGCTGAACAGGCTGGGGCTGTTTTCCCTGGAGCGTCAGAGGCTGAGGGGTGACCTTATAGAGGTTTATAAAATCATGAGGGGCATGGCTATGGTAAATAAACAAAGTCTCTTCCCTGGGTGGGGGAGTCCAGAACTAGAGGACATAGTTTTAGGATGAGAGGGGAAACATATAAAAAAGACCTAAAGGGCACCTTTTTCATGCAGAATGTGGTATGTGTATGGAATGAGCTGCCAGAGGAAGTGGTGGTGGCTGGTACAATTGCAACATTTAAAAGGCATCTGGATGGGCATATGAATAGGAAGGGTTTGGAGGGTTATGGGCCAGGTGCTGGCAGGTGGTCTAGATTAGGTTGGGATATCTGGCCAGCATGGACGAGTTGGACCGAAGGATCTGTTTCCATGCTGTACATCTCTATGACTCAATGACTCATTCAACTTGATACGCAAGCGCGATTGAAACACAAGTAAGGGTGGTGTCAGATTAATGATATCTTAATATACATGGGAACTTGCAATATCCCCTCCAAGCCACTCACCATCCTGACTTGGAAATGTATTGCCATTCCTTCAGTGTCACTAGGACAAATTCTTGAAATTCCATCAAAGATGTAGGTGTACCAACATCAAATGGACAGCAATGGTTCAAGATGACAGCTCGCCTCCATTCTCTCAAGGGTAATTCAGGATGGGCAATAAGTGCTTTTCCAGCCACTGATCCCCACATTCTATGAAGAATTGTTTAAAAATTTGGAATATGAGATGTGCAGCTAAAGTTCTAATGAGTTGTAAGGTGAAGACTGAGGAGATAACAAGGAGAACATTGAGATTACCAAGTTCGGAGGTGAACATTTGGTTGGATAAGGATTTTGGCAATGGAGCGAGTGGAATGAGTAGCTGGGTGAAGGCTGACAATGATGCAGAGATAGGAGATATTCATGGCTGTGTTGAAAATCTGGGACAAAACATCTAAAAAATGAACAGATTTGGACTGAACATGTAGCTCTTCATGCTAGGATTAGTGCTATTTGTTCTCTTCTATTGTTTTGAATGTACCTAAAAAAATTAACTATGATTATTAACCAAAGGAATAAGCAATTTGCACACAGCAATATTCTGCAGATATCAAGGAACTGAGTGACTGGTAAATCTGCTTTGATTTGATGGGTGGAGCATAGTTGGTTGAGGATTGACAGTTAGTTGAGGGATTGCTCATTAGATAAGTAGGGAGTTCCCCATCTTGAAAATGTGCTTTGGGATCTTTCCTAACCAGCTGCACTTGGTCTCATCCAGAGAAATGTCACCCTGCCATTGCAACAGCTTTTTGAGATTGCTCTAAGACATTGGAATGGAGTGTGTGATTTATTCTGGGAGCAGAGTCCGTAACTTCTGACACAGGGATATGAATGCTATCATTGAATCAAGTAATCAGTATGTATATGTACATACATACATATATATTTGTTGTGTGTTTTGCCTCTGTGAGTGTTTTTAAAGCTTTCGGTGTTATAATCTGCAGGTTGAAGATTCAGTTGCAAGGGATTACCGAATGGTCCAGAAAACAAAAATGCTGAGATGATCTTATCGGTTACTTCTATGAGCAGTCGGTTAGCTTAAATCTAATAAGAAAATGAAGGAGAAATCAACTTACAGAATAAGCAAACTTGGCAAATTTCACTTGTAAATATGTTCCAGTATTAATTCAGTGAAGGTGTTAATCACCTTGGTACAGTCAACATATTTACTGTATAAAGATACATGAACACTAAAAATTTGTAGTATTGATTGAATAGCACGGCTGGGGCATGCCCTGATGCTAGTCTTGTCATCATCTTTGTCACGGCTGATGTATGACTTGGTAGCATAGAGGCATCATCTTTCAATACAGTCAGACCAATTTTCGAACACTGACATGCGCTGGGCACTGGGTCAACTCACTGGCGACCCTGTTTAACCTGTAGGAGGGAGAAGCTACATCTGAATTCATGCTGCTGTGCAGTTATTGCGATGGTGTCAATGTTGATGCAACATTTCTGTTTGTAAGTGGCATTTCAAGTTGTTGAGAGGGTCATAGCAGACCTGATGATTATTATAAGTAAGGCTGCTGTGAAGGCAAGTCTAATAGATTCCAATTGCCTTCACAGATGAGATCACTTAACTAAGCCCAAACTAAGGACGGTACCTGACCAATCCAGCCTCAATGACAGAAGCAAATGTACCAAGAGCATCTAAGAAAGGAAAAGACTCTCTAAAATTGATTTCAGATTGGGTGCTGAGTGATAAGTAGGAACCGTATCACCCTCAATTTTCTTCAAAATAATATCCTGAGCTCTTCAATGTCTAAGAATACTGGCTTGACCATAGTTGTGCATTTCACCATCAGGAGGAATTTAAAGTTGGTTGAAGTATATAGAGCCTATCACTGGGAGAACTGGTGGGAAATCTTGCCTTCTCTCTAATTGCCATTGAAGTGCAGTCCAGTGGAGAGCAGACCTTATTCCCTCAGCAGGGCAGATATCCTACCCCTGAGAGGCAGCAACTGAGAGCAGAAGCGTACATTTACACAGCAGCTTTACATTACAGGCAGCACCACGAGAAGCGACAGCTGCTGTCACTCATTCAGTGAAGTCACCACAGTTCTGAGGAAGGGTCATGAAATCCAAAACATTAACTCTGATTTCCCTTCACACATGCTGCCAGACCTGCTGAGCTTTTCCAGCAACTTCTGCTTTCGTTTCGGATTTACAGCATTTGTAGTTCGTTCAGTTTTTTATTAAGCCACTGCTGGCGATGGTGGCTGGATTCCTGTAGTCATGTGAGTGTGGATGGACTGGAGCTGCAAGGAGGGAGTCACCAGCGAGTTGGAAGAAAAGGTCAAGAGGATTGGCTCTCATGAGCCACCCTGTTTCCCAATTCTGGGTCCATTGATCAGGCTTTAAGCACCTCTGAAAGACTGAGGCAACCAACAAAACCTGGAAAGGTTTGCCAAGCAACTGTGACAAGGAACAGGAGCCTTGCAAGAGTGCAAGAAAACCTTAACCCACCGCTTAATGCTGGTGCTCTCAGAGATATTGGCCTGTAAGTGCTCCAATAGTGCATCTCAGCTGTAGACACCTTGCCTGCCTCAGCCCATCCTGGCAGCTATTGGAATGGTTTTCTGTCTTCACACTGGCAGGAATGGATTGCATCCAGGAGGAAGTGAAGACTGCAGGTGACGGAGATCAGAGTCGGAAAGTGTGTCGCTGGAAAAGCACAGCCGGTCAGGCAGCATTGATGAAGGGCTTATGTCAGAAATGTTGATTCTCTTCCTCCTCCAGTGTTGTCTGACCTGCTGTTCTTTTCCAGCGACACACTTTTCGACCCAGAATACAAACACCCTGTGATTGTACAGACTTGCCCGTCATCCAGCCCAAAGTCCTGAGCCTCATTAAATCCTAGCCCTCACTTCCAGGAGTGTAATATTATATTGTGTATCCAGATTGTGTAGCTAACACTCTGGGGTGTGATTTGAGCTCCCAAAAACATCTGATTTAGACATAAGACTGCTGTCCACAGAGCCACAATTGAAACTCTTGCAGAAGGAGCTATACAAATGCACACTTCTGTTCTCAGTTGGAGGAAAGAATGCAATTTGGAGATGCTAGTGTTGGACTGGGGTGTACAAAGTTAAACATCACTCAACACCAGCTTATAGTCCAACAGGTTTAATTGGAAGCACACTAGCTTTCGGAGCGTCGCTCCTTCATCAGGTGATAGTGGAGGGCTCAATCCTAACACACAGAATTTATGGCAAAAATTTACAGTGTGATGTAACTGAAATTATCCATTGAGAAATTGATTGTTCAGTCTTTCATCTGTTTGAATACCATATAATTTCACTTCTTTCATGTGTAAATCACAAAACCTTTTTTTTAAAAAGTTGCATTCTCAGGTTCGCTGTTAACAATGGTGATTGCTAGACAATATGTTGAAGGTGTTAGCCCCCTGTGTTCTCTGTCTATGCCATGATATTTAGATTGATTCTAATCTAACAAGTGAGATAACAGAGTTTTACATGAATTCATGCAGTTTTTGAGCAAAGTACAACGTAACCCTGCAAGTACAAATTCACCCCACTAAATATATGTGTGCATGTGGGTCTTTGTATGTCTGTGTGTGCCTGTCTGGGTTGGGGGAAAGAACAATAGTCTTAAAACTAGTCCTATGTAGGCTCAACACATCCATTGCTTTGAGTGCAACAGTTTGTGAAGGCTGAGGATGGACTGTTCCTATATCAAATGTCCTTAAGCTAGTATCATGGAGATAAATTAACAGTAGTGACAAAGGTGAGACATATGTCACTGTAAATCCAGAGAATACAATGTTTAATTAGCTCTCTCCTGAGAGAGAAGGAATAATTTTGCCTAAGGTGTGTGTGCTTTTATTTGTGGGGAGTGGCAGAGTGAAGGTGCCACCTTTGATTAAGCGTCACAATTAAAGATGCTTTCACATTGTCGTAACTACCAAGTTCCTGCTCTCTGTGGGTAGAAACACTGCAAATACAGTGATTTTCCCCATTGTACTGCCTCCAGTGAAATCTGCTTTTAAATTTAATTTTGCAATTTATCACACCTCAAAACACTTTGGAGTTTTATTTTCTGTCAACAGTAGGAAATTAATAACAGTGGAATGGCCAATTGGTTATAAGTCTTTGCAAAGTAAACTTGAGTGTGAGAGAACTGCAAGTGGATGGGAGACAGTAAGGACTGCAGATGCTGGAAGGCAGAGTCAAGAGATATGGTGCTGGAAAAGCACAGCAGGTCAGACAGCATCTGAGGAGCAGGTAAGTCAATGTCTTGGTCCAAAACCCTTCGTCATAACTCTCCTCCCCCGGCGAAGGGTTTCAGGCTGAAATGTTAAACTCCGCCCCCCCCACCCCTATCACCTCCCCAACAACAAAGGGTTTTGGCCTGACACTCCCCTCCCCCTCCCCAGTCCTGATGGAGGGTTTTAGCTTGAAACGTTACACTTCCTTCCCTCTCCCCAGTCCTGATGGAGGGTTTTAGCCTGAAACGTTACACTTCCCTCCCCCTCCCCAGTCCTGATGGAGGGTTTCAGCCTGAAAGATTGACTTTCCTGCTCCTCAGATGCTGTCTGACCTATTGTGATCTTCCAGCTTCATGTCTATCAATTGCAGTGGATGCTGACCTGTAGTAAACAATGTTTTTAATCCCTTGTTGGAAACAAAATGCTAACTCAAATGTAGCAGGTGGTGGAGTAGTGGTAATGTCACTAGACTGATAATCCATTGTGGCAGATTGACATTTGCCAGTGCAGATATAATGGGCTAAATAGCCTTCTTCTGCACCTTAAATCATTCTGCGATTCTCGAAATAAAATGATCAATGCAGCATCCAATATCAAATAGTACCAGATACCTGTCCCCACTTTTGCTGATAATTCATTTCCTCACTCATTCACAAGGTGTGTGCATTATGGGAAAGGTCAGTATGGATTGTCCATGTTTAATTGCACTTGAGAGGATGGTAGTGAGTTTTATTCTTGAACCACTGCAATCTGTGTGGTGAAGGTAGTCTCACAGTGCTGTTGCATGTGAATCTCCAGAACTTTGACGTAGCAATGATGAGGGAAACTCAAAGTCATTATGGGTATTACTTGGAGGTGACGGTGTTTTAATGTACCTCTTTTTTGTTTACTCTTATGAGATGTGGGTGTCACTAGCTGGCTAGCTTTTATTGCCTGTTCCTAGTTGCCTTCGAGAAGTTGGTGATGAGCTGCCTTCTTGAGTCTACTTTGCTGCCTTTGTCTTTTAGGTGGGTGTTCTTTGTGGAGGAGAGGCTGAACAGGCTGGGGCTGTGTTCCCTGGAGCGTTGGAGGCTGAGGGGTGACTTTATAGAGGTTTACAAAATTGTAGGGGGCATGGATAGGATAAATAGGCAAAGTCTTTTCCCTGGTGTCGGGGAGTCCAGAACTAGAGGACATAGGTTTAGGGTGAGAGGGGAAAGATATAAAAGAGACCTAAGGGGCAACTTTTTCACGCAGAGGGTGGCACGTGTATGGAATGAGCTGCCAGAGGATGTGGTGGAGGCTGGTACAATTGCAACGTTTAAGAGGCATTTGGATGGGTATATGAATAGAAAGGGTTTGGAGGGATATGGGCCGGGTGCTGGCAGGTGGGACTAGATTGGGTTGGGATATCTGGTCGGCATGGACGGGTTGGACTGAAGGGTCCATTTCCATGCTGTATATCTCTATGACTCTATGAGATACTATTGACTGAGATGCCAGGAAAACTCTCCAATTCTTCTTCAGCTAAACCACACAAGTGTTTTCATGGTCATTCAATAGGCTTCAGTCTCAATGGGAATGTACAGTGGTGTCACAGTGAGTCAGCTGCTCACAACCATGAAGCACAAGGATAAATAAACCATTCACTGAACAAGTTGGAATTTCAGCAAAATTTCTGGGAATGATCTCTTAAATGCATCATTACTTTTCTTAAATCAAAGGTTAATAATTTGCTTTTCTGATTTTTTTTCTCCATAAAGTCACTGCACTCCCAAAATACATGAAAACATTAAAAACCTTTTGACAATATTTCTTCCTAATGAAGTAAATATTTGCTGGAAGAATAAGGATGTCATATCTTGCTCTAACAAAAAGAGCACTAAGATGATAGTAGAGAATTCTTGGCAAAGCATCCAAACATCCGCGAGAGTGTTGAAATGGCTGAAACACAAGGGAAACACTGCTGATTAATCAGTCTAGCTTTCTGATATATTCTGAAAATTGCATGATACTTATTTTAACAGATTGATAATGCTTGCAGTTTCTGCTATTGATTTTTAAAAAGGTCCAGATGATTAATACCTTTATTAACCAGAGTTGAAGTGAGTTTCTTATAAGAAAGTAGGAAGTAATGAACACTTTTTTTTAACAGATCCTATTGTCACTGTAAGGCCACTTTGTTTGATCTAGTGGGTGAATGGGATTGGAGGTTGCCATGGAGGTTATAGAAGCCATGGCAATGGATGGAGAAGAATAACTATCAATGGAGGTGTTCAACAGCTATGGTGGAAGGGGGAGTTGGGAGGTGCAGGCACACAAATATGCAATGAGGGAATGAGTAATGAGGCTTAATGGGGTGGGTGAATGGAGGGACACAGCTTAGTGTGGAGGAAATGAGTGGTACATTTAACAGAGAAACTTGGAGCAGGGGTAAGCCGCACAACCCGAGGTGGTGTAAACAATGATAATGCTTAAAATCCTGCCTGACTCAATGAAACTTGAGGAGGACTGGGTCAATACAATCTCTACTGTGGACGTTGAGGCAGCTTAACAGACGTGAACCAGATAATGAAGTAGCAATCTGAGCAGAAACTGTGTCGCCAAAACAATAATAATTGAAACTCCCTATCATGCAGAGTTAATATTATGGATGGCATAGATGTATTTAAAGTGAAGCAAGATAAGCACATGAGGGAGAAAGATGTAGAAGGATATGTTCTTAGGATTAGACAAGAAGGTTTGGAAAAATACTTAGCATTGCATAATAGGCAGCACAGACCAATTGAGTTGATATGTCCTCTTTCCGTATTGGGGATTATGTCACACGATGTAAGATTACACAAAAGGACATTTCTAATTTCATTGGAAATACTGAAACTCTTGTGACAACAGAGAAATTTGAGCTCTGCAGAGTTACGCAATAACTAACTCATGAGTATTAAAAATGCCACAATATAAGAACTAGGGAGTATAATATATTAGGGAAGGGAATTTGGGTTTATTGAACCAATGATGGAAATTCTTATTTATGTATTGTTCTTCAGACTTTCTTGGCATAACTCCCCTAGGAACATGTGAAAGTGAGAGAAAACAATTTTAACGATTGATGATTAAGTATGTAGAGAATGCTGGCCATGAAAGTGTTGACTACAGTGTTTATTCCATGAGTGAAGTACATTAAGTCAGACCAAATTTCAAAACATTTTCAACTTGCAACTGTAAACATTCCTTAACATTGTCAAGTATTCTGGAACACCGTGTGGGACAAGAGTTCGACAAAAAGTGACAACTGAGTTAAGGGAATGGAAATTAAGACAGATGATCAAAAGTTCAGTTGGTGATTTAGATTAGATGGAATAATGTAAAAGAAGGAAAGAGATACACAGAGATGGAAAGGTTTTAGGCAAGAACTGCAGAATTTTGGGCTCAGCCAGCTGAAAACTAATGGTGAAAAGGAAGCAGTGGAGAATACATACAAATCTTGAATTTAGGCATGTTGAAATGTTCAGAACATTTTTAGACTTGATTAGGGGCACAGAGATAGGGAGAAACAAAGCCTCAGAGAGATTGGGGTATAAAGATAACCATTTTGAGATTGATATACTCACTGTAGGTCAATTACTGTGAAGTTTGGGAAGGTGGGGTGGCTTCAAGAAGCCTTTGTACCAGTGAATGAGAAAGAGAAAAAACTGATTACAATTCACTCACTGTGGTCGGCCTTGGGACTTGTGTTGCAAAGTGCCCACTGTGTGGACACCAAGGTGACTGCATTGCGATGTCACCTATAGGTGGATCACCTGCTAGTGGGAATGACAATCTAAGCCAGCACTTCCTTTTTCCTGCACTGTGACCAGATTTTGAGGCTTGAGATTGCCTTGGTCACTCAGTGAAAACAGCAACAGTTGGGGGAGGATGTTGGAAGGTAAGGAGGGGAGTGAGGTGATCTGAGATGGTGAAGGGGAAGGATCTGTTGAAAGCAGGAACCTGTTAGAGTGGGAGCAGAATGCTTATGAGTTGTTTTGAGGTCTATGTCAATCATTGCTGCCTCAGAAGCATCAAACAGAGATCTGCACAAAGGCACTTGGGATCCTAACCACAACTTTGGAAAGTTTGGGTCTAAACTCTCATGCATGGAGGCTTGGATGAAGCGATGGAGAATTATTAACTTTTATTGAACCTTACCTAGATAGATGCATAAAATTAGGTTTGGTGAGACACTGAGGAAATTCCTTGTACTTTTATGTTCTTATTGTTTGCAGACACTATTTTCATGTTCACCTGATTATTTTATCACTGATATTAAAAATCTTGTGAGACATAGCAACACTTATTGTTCCATCTATTGTCACCATGTGGCAGTGAAGTTTGACAACTGGACTGCTCTGTGAAGCTAGATTCTCAATCCTCCCTCCAGTCTCCATCATAACCTTAGAGGGGCAAAATACTACAGATACTGGAAATCTGAAACAAATGCAGAGAATGCTGGAGGAACTCAGTAGGTCTGGCAGCATCTGTACAAAGAGAAACTGAGTAAACCCTTTGAGTCTGCTGATCCTTCTTCAGAACTCAGAGCTCTGAAAATGAATCACATGAGACTCAAAACATTAACTCTGTTTGCACTGGACAAAAACTTTGACAAAGGGTCAGTTAGACTCAAAACATCAGCTCTTTTCTCTCCTTACAGATGCTGCCAGACCTGCTGAGATTTTCCAGCATTTTCTCTTTTGGAACTCTGTTTGCACATTCTCCCTGTCTCTGTGTGGGTTTCCTCCAGGTGCTCTGGTTTCCTCTCACAATCCAAAGATGTGCAGATCAGGTGAATTGGCCATGCTGAATTGTCCATTGTGTTCAGATATGTGTAGGCTAGGTGCATTATTTAGGGGTAAATTTAGAGTAATAGGGTAGGGGATTGGGTCTGGATGGGTTACTTTTCGGAGGGTCAGTGTGGACTTGTTGGGCTAAATGGCCTGTTTCCACACTGTAGGGATTCTATGATTCTATGTTCCTCTCTCCACAGTTGCTGCCAGACCTGCTGAATTTCTCCAGTATCCTCTTTAAATACTTTAAAATTTATATTAATGAATAGCCTGTGAAAAATGCCTTAGGCAAATTAACATTTACATGAATTTTATGTTACTTTATGTGAACAAGAAGTAACCAATGTTGTACATAAAGTAAGATTTCAATGCATATTATGTCACACAATATTGCGATCCTGTTTCTAAAGAATATATTCACACTTTTGTGATACTCAATACACAAAGAAAATCATAATCCCTCGAGGCTTAGTGTTCTTTGAGTATTGTTTGGACTGTTCTCTGCTGTGCTGAATCTGTTGCATGCAACCAGCAGTGATGGGTTAATTCTCTGTGAGGCATGTTCACTCACTGGTTTGTGCATTCCCATCAGGTACATACTTACGTGATGATAACTGAGCATTTTGAGCCATTGCTCTTTTTAGTTCAGATTTCCAGTATACATAGTATTTTGTCTTTGTTAAAGTGTCCTCTTATGCTCTTCTAGAGCACGTATTAGCATATTCAACTGATGTGTTAACATGGGATAGGCAGGAATTTGTTCAGATCACGTTAAGCAGTAGAAAATAGGAAATTAAACCCCAGTGGTGTTAATTCCCCACAGATAAGAGGGTGAAATCAGTCTTGCATGTGAGCAAAATACAGCCTGTGGCAAATTAACAAGTGACTTTACACCTTGCCTGATTTATTTTCCCTTCCAATTGCCCATTATGTATCTGAATCTACATTTGCATATCCAGCTGTTTATGAATGGTACACAAGAAAATTAGACTCTTCTACGTACCTGTCAACATTGGCTGCGTGACCATAAGATCATAAGATATCAAAGCAGTAGTAGACCATTCAGCCAGATTGTGGCTGATCAAATAGTTTTAAATTTCACTAACCTGCCTTTTCCCTACAACATTTGATTGCCTTCCTGATTAAAGATTTGTCTGTCTCAGCCCGAAGTATACAAAATGGCTCACCCTTTACAGCTTTATGTGATAAAGTATTCCGAAGACTCTCTCAGAGAAGAAATTCCCTCTCATCCTAATCTTAAATGGATGACCTTTATTCTAAAATTATTCCCTCTGGTTCTAAATTCCCCTACACGGGGAAAGAACGTTTCTACACCGCAGATTTCAAGCACCTAAGAACCTTGTGGACATTCTCATCTCATTCCTCTAAGCTCTAATGACTACAGGCCCAGCTTACTGAACTTCTCCTCATATGACAATCCCTCCATACACCAAAGCGTGGTGGCACAGTGGTTAGCACTGCTCCCTCACAGCAGTGGGGTCCCAGGTTCAATTTCAGCCTCGGACAACTGTCTGTGTGGAGTTTGCACGTTCTCCCTGTGTCTGGGTGTTCCTGTTTTCTCCAACAGTCCAATGATGTGTAGGTCAGGTGAACTGGCCATGTTAAATTGCCCACAGTGTTAGGTGCATTAGAAAGAGAGAAATGGGTCTGGGTGTATTACTCTTTGGAGGGTTGGTGTGGACTGGTTGGGCTGAAGGGCGTGTTTCCACACTGTAGGGAATCTAATCACATTGCTTTGTGAACATTACCTGAACTGCTTCTAATGCTAGTAGACCTTTCCTTTGATAAGGAGCCCAAACTGATCACAATATTCCTGCTGTGGTCTGACTAGTATGCTGTATAGTTTTAACAACACTTCCTTATTTGTATACTCCTTTCCCTTTGAAATAAAAGCCAGCATTCCATTTGCCTTCCCTATTACCCACTGAACTTGAATGCTAGTTTTATTGCGATTTATGAATGGGAACTCCCAAATCCCTCTGTGCTGCAGCTTTTCACAGTCTTTCTCCATTTAAACAACATTAATCACTTCTACCTTTCCTGCCAAAGTACATAGCCTCACCTTTCCCCACTTTGCACTCCATCTGTCAAGTGTTCACTTACTCACTTCCCCTCTCTATATTCCTCTGCAGACCTCACTACTTGCTATTCCATCTATATTTGTGTTATTCGTCGACTTTATTATCGTAAATTGACTTGCCTCGTCCATATCATTAACATATATTTTCACTAATAGTGGCACCAGTACTGATCCCTGTGACACTCCACTAATTGCAGGGTGACATCCTGAAAATGTCCCCTTATCTCAACTCTCTGTCATTTATTATTTAGCCAATCCTCCATTCATAATTGTAGCTTTAGTGTGTGTGTGTGTGAGAGACAGTGAGGTCAATCAGTAAAATGCGACAGCACAGTGGCTCAGTGATTAGCGTTGCTACCTCACAGCACCAGGGACCCAAATTCGATTCCAGCCTTGGGCGACTGTCTGTGTGGAGTTTGCACATTCTTCCCGTGTCTGCGTGGGTTTCCTCCAGGTGCTCCGGATTTCTCCCACAATCCAAAGGTGTGCAGGTTAGGTGAATTGGCTGTGCTAAATTGCCCATAGTGATCAGGGATTTGTAGGTTAGGTGCATTAGTCAGGGCTAAACGTAGAGGAATTAGTTTGGGTGGGATACTCTTTGGAAGTCCAGTGTGGGCTAGTTGGGCCGAAGGGTCTGTTTCTGCACTGTAGGAATTCTAGATCATAAAATCAAAAAGCACAGAAACAAATCCTTTGGTCCAACCAGTCCATGCTGACTATTTTCCCAAATTAAACTTGTCCCACCTTCCTGCACCTAGCCCATATCCCTTCAAACATTTCTTATTCATGTACTTATCCAAATGTCTTTTAAACATTATAACTGTATCCACATCTATTACTTCTCTGGAAGTTTGTTTACAAAAGAACCTCTCTCACTGTCAAAACATTACCCCTCATGTCTTTTTAAAATCTTTCTCCTCTCACCTTAAAAGTATGCCCGCTAGTCTTGAAATCCCCCACCCGAGGGAAGGCATGTATCATTCACTTTACCTATGCCCCTCATGATTTTAAAAACCTCTATAAGGTCATCCCTTGGCCTTCTGCACTCCAGGGGAAAGAGTCCCAGCCTATCCACCTTCTCCTTATAACTCAAACCCTCCATTCCCAGCAACATCATTGTAAACCTTTTCAAAGTGGTAATGTGCAGTGGTTAGATATTCATTAGGTGGCCTTTATTTTTAAGATTTTTGCTTAATTCAAATTTCATGATCTGTTATAGAAAGTTTTGAACCCTGGTCCTCAAAACATAATCTCTAGAAACTTAGAAGTTTTGGATTGTGAGTCTATTGATATCAGCACTCTCCACAGCCTCCCCATTTAGTGTTAGCATCACTACTTACAGTAAATTACCTCATTGCTTTTCCGGACCTTGTGGTGTTCAAATTAGTTGCACTATTCCCATTACAACAGTGAGTGCACTTCAGAAATGGAGTTAATTTCCTGTAGATCATGTTGGCATCTCTAGTGCATGTGAAAGGCAGTATGTCAGATTTGTTAGACTTTTCATCTACCTCCACAGTAGAACAACAACTTGACACAGAATTTGCAGCACAGAAACAGGTCATTCAGCCCGACAGTTCAAAACTGGCATTTACTCAGCCCGCTACATCTAACCTCATCAGCACTTACACCACACCTTTAATTTAATGAACTGCTTCTTCCCAGTCAAACCAACTTTGACACTGCCGTTTATAAAGCAACATTCGGACAGGTCACAAAAAGCTTGGTTAAAGAGCACAGTTTGAAGGAGCGTGAGAGAGGCAGGCAGAGAATTTCCCATGCTTGATTTATAACAGCTCGGCATCCAGCAACTAATCTCATGAGTATAGAATGGCAGGTGGATTTCAATGGATATAAATGCAAAGGAGCACTCAGAATTCGTACTGAAAGAATCACTGTAACGCAGTAAAGGTAAAACTGAAATAGGATTAGGGTGTGATTAAACCCTGTAAGTAACCAAAAATGAAGGTTTGATTATTTTAGTCACAAGAGGATATTTTAACAGAGTATAAGAAACATTTAAAGTATTCCAGGCGTACTACTTCTGCTTTGAAGATCCTGAAACAAACATTCTTTTCATTTCAGGCTTTGGGGGTCAGCATCAAAAGTGGGATCTTGAAATAATAAAGATAGAAATTCTACAATTGCCCAATTCCATGCCATCAATGTTTTGAACTCAGTAGTGGACCTTCTCCTATCTCCATGAAGCTGTGTTATTATCAAATATTAATTTTTAATTTAATTGACTGAGTCCACATTAAAATAGCTTTCAATTTTCCTCAATCCACAACCATATTTTATTTCATGATGCCTATGAAGAGCTTTACATTGACAATCACCTTCTGAGAAATGTGAAAGACTATGAGCAACATATTAAGACCAATCACCAAAACTAAACCTTGAACAGGACATTAAAACTTTATAAATCACAAAACATTGGTTGGTAGGCACAGCAGGTTGTTAAGAAGGTAAATGGAGTATTGCCCTTCATTGTTAGAGGGACGGAATTTAAAAAAAAAACTGTGTAGGGTGCTGGTGAGGCCACATCTGGAGTACTGTGTGCGGTTTTGGTCTCCTTACTTGAGGAAGGATGTACTGGCACTGGAGGGGGTGCAGAGGAGGTTCACTAGGTTGATTCTGGAGTTGGGAGGCTTGGCTTATGCGGAGAGATTGAATTGATTGGGACTATACTCATTGGAATGAGGGGACTCTCACAGAAACATAGAAAGTTATGAAGGGAATACATATAATAGAAGCAGGGAGGTTGTTTCCACTGGCAGATGAAATTAGAACTAGGGGGCATAGCCTCAAAATAAGCCGGGGCAAATTTAGGACAGAGTTGAGGAGAAAGTTCTTCACCCAACGGGTTGTGAATCTGTTGAATTTCATGCCCATTGAAGCAGTTGAGGCTACTTCATTGAATGTTTTTAAGGTGAAGATAAATAGATTTTTGAACAGTAAAGGAATTAAGGATTATGGTGAGTGGGCAGGTAAGTGGAACTAAGTCCACAAAAATAACAGTCATGATCTTATTGAATGATGAAGAAGGCTGAAGGGGTCAGATGGCCTACTCCTGCTCCAATTTCTTATGTTCTTATTACTCACTGGAGGCATGAAACTATGGCTAAGAGAGAGCACAACACTCACAGGTTTCCCTCCAAGCACACATCACCCTGACATAGAACTATATCACCACTCCATCACTGTGGTTGGGTCAAAATCCTTGATCTACTTGCTCAGCATCACTGAGGGTCTACTAAGCCATGGTCTGCAGTGATTATAGATGGTTGATCACCAACACCTTAAAGATGTGGCACTAAATGGCAGCCTCACCAGTGACACCTACATCCCACCAACAAACAATGACAAAGACACACTGTGTAGATATGTAATCATTGAAGATACCTTTTGGAATGCAGGTCGTTCTGCTATAATGCACATTTAATTAATGTGAATTTGCTGTAACACAATTGATGAATGGGGGAACACTGTTTCTAGAGCGCGAACTTCAAAAACGTGTGTTTTTGAAGTTGTAATGTAACATTATTACATTGCCAACACTTTAAGTGCTGTTTCTAAAGCATGATTTTTTGATAATGCGGGGTTGTACAAGAATGCCATGAATTATCTGTATTCTGTGGATTTTAGAACCTTTGTTGGCAGTTAGAGATAAGTAACCAATCAAGCTTTGTGTGTGCTCATGGATTTGAACTGATCGAATGCAGCAGAAATAGTGAGGAAAACTGTGCTTTCTTTCTCGCTCAATTCCTCTCTATCGAAACCCTGATTGTTGGGTTTTATTAGTTTTACATCCCTGTAAGCAAACAGAGATTTCAATATTCACAGCAGCATTTCCAAAAGAACAGGAGCAATCGAACTGTTACTTCAAAGATTGCCTGAACTGAGAACCAACATTGCTGGAGTGAGATCTTTTCAATACTCATTTATTGATTCTTTCTTCTTCAATCTTAACTTCACAAAGTTAACATCCTTTAGTTTATTGCTTGCATTTTTTAAATGCTTGGTTTGTGTGCATATGCACAGGTTGATGAAGTTGAGACGCTTGTTTGTATTTTTAAATATTGTTAGTTAGTTGTGTTTTAGCACAATAAAGCTCAGACCTTACTGGTTTAACTTGAAAAGCCGTACCATGTTCTTCCCAATCAGTGTGTAAATTTTAAATATACTCACTTCATTGGCACTTCATTTGAAAATTCAATATCTCTTTTGTAATCAAGTGAAGAATTTTTACAGTGTTTGTACATGGGATGTGGACAACTTTAACTAGGCCTGCTTTGACTGCCCGTCTCTAATTGTCCTGGTGAAAGTGGCGGTGAGCTGCTTTCTTGAACTGCTGTGGTCCTAGTGGTGCACTTGCTGCTCAAGGAGTTGTCAAAGAGAAGAACAATTCCAGCACTCCTCACCTGATTGTAAAAACCCCTTCAGCATTGTAAATCACCTTACCCTTACCATCTTATCCCTCTGAATTTTGGCCTGTTGTGCATTTACACCATGACTAATGAGCCTGCTTTCAATTGTCAAGGTCTATTTCCTAATGATCCCTTGCATAAACCATAGCTGTGAAGAAAGGTTGGATAGACTGGGTTTGCTTTCACTGGAACGCAGAAGGTTGAGGGGCAACCTAATGGAAGTTTATAAGATTGTGAATGGCATGGATAGTATGAGGCTTTTTCCCAGAGTGGAGGGATCAATTATTAGGGGACAAAGGTCAAGGTCCAGGGTGGAAGGGGAGTGGGAGGTGGGGTGGGATGGAGTCTAAAAGAGCTGTGCGAGGCAAGTTTTTCACAGCCTGGAACATGCTGCCAGGGGAGGGGGTGGAAACAGGCACAACAGCAGCATTCACAAAGCACCTGGACAAATACATGAATAGGAAGAGAATAGAGGGATACAGATCCTGAAAATGAAGGTAGTTTTAGTATGGAAGGGCAAAATGTGTCAGTGCAGATTGGAGGGATGAAGGGCCTCTTTCTGTGCGGTACTTGTCTTTGTTCTTTTCATTTTACTCTATTCCTTAAAGACTTTCATCAGAATCATGACCAAACCTTTGCTTTCCCAGTTAATAGCACTTGCTATAACTCATTATTCAACTTTCTCTCATGCATTCGTGAAGATCATGGAAAATGTTTCCAATGTAAAATAACTTTTAGTTTTAAAGAGTTGCATAAATACTGTTATTGTTCATTTTAAAAAATGTAAACACTTTTGCAATCACAAGAAATGTAAATTAACTCTTTTTCTGAGGCATCATTGCTGCTGTAAAACAGGAAATGCTGCATCACTTGTGTTTAGTAATGATTTATCTTACTGAAGGTAGTTGAGGGGTGGCTATTGGTCAGGATAATCAGGAGAATATTTCTGTTATCCTTCAAAAACAGTTCAATGTGAACTCTTCAAGGCACCCCAGGCATCCCTCAATTTAACAAATTCACTGTAATGTGACACCATCAAACAAACTGGCTGAATTATGTGAGCAAGAATGGGAGTGAGACAGAAAATGAATATTTTCCAAAATTGTGGTGAGAGTGCTGACATAGAGCGAAGGCAGACATCTCAGTGTTTTACAGCCTTTATATGCAGGTAAGTTACAGTGGGTTTGAATTTGAGAACAGGACCATTGATGTAGAGATGACACACCTCCTATTGCAATCTTTCTTCAATTTGTAAATACTATCATTCTTTAAGATGCATCAGGTTCACTGATTAGATTAAAGAAACACTCAAGGAAAATCATCAAAATGACATAATTGCAACTCAATGAAACTTCCTCAGTTCTAAATGAACACAATCATTGACTGAGATAGAGGGCCAGGCACCATTTTGGCAGTTTGTCACACTCTCACATCTGAGTCAGAACACAAAGGTTTGATAAACATTTTAAATCTTTCGAACATATTCGAGGCTGACACTGCAACTTCATCCTATGGGAGACCTGTTCTTTGCCAGAATCAATGAACAAATGGCATCATTAGTCCACCCAACATTTTTAATGGACTGTGGACTTGAAGGCAGTCCATTATGAGGCTGCCTCTGGAAGCATCACCTCTGAGAGGTGAAGACTTGAGATCTCCTTTTCACCTCAATACCAGGGTCCTGAGGTCCAAGGTAAAATTCAGCCTGAGATATGGAACATGTTTGCCTGGTTGATTGCAGCTACAACAACATTTAAGAAGCTTGACATCATTGAGGACAAAGCAGCCCACTTGACTGGAACTACATCCACAAATATTCACTCCCTCCACTACTGACACTCTGTGGCAGCTGTGTGTTCTACCTACATGGTGAATTGCAGAAATTCACCAAAGATACTAAGATATCACCTTCCAAATCCATGCCTGGTGTGGGGGAGTCCAGAACTAGAGGACATAGGTTTAGGGTGAGAGGGGAAAGATATAAAAGAGACCTAAGGGGCAACTTTTTCACGCAGAGGGTGGTACGTGCATGGAATGAGCTGCCAGAGGATGTGGTGGAGGCTGGTACAATTACAACATTTAAAAGATATCTGGATGGGTATATGAATAGGAAGGATTTGGAGGAATATGGGCCAAATGCTGGCAGGTGGGACTAGATTGGGTTGGGATAGCTGGTTGGCACGGACGAATTGGATGGAACGGTCTGTTTCAGTGCTGTACATCTCTATGACTCTATGACTGTGTGACCACTCCCACCTACAAAGACAATGCAGCAGATACATGGGAACACCATCACCTGCAAGCCACTCACCATCCTGACTTGAAAATATATCATTGTTCCTTCACTGTGGATTCAGCTCCTTACTATGCTCCTTATACACCCACGACTGTGGCCAAATTCTGATTTAAGTCATTAACAAGTTTGCTAATGACACCACCGTAATGGGTCAGATCTTAGATAGAGACACGATACAGAAAAAAGATAGAGAGCTTAGTGACATGGTGATAAAGACATCAATCTTTCCCTCAATGTCAGCAAAATGAAGGAGCTGGTCATCAACTTCAGGAATAGAGGGCATGACTCTGTGTGTGCTAATGGTGCTGAAATGGAGGTGGTTGTGAGCTTCAAGTTCCCAGGATTAAAATCACCAACAATCTGTCCTTGTCCATCCACATCAATGCAATGTTTAAGAAAGCACACCAATGTCTCAACTTCCTCAGAAGGCTAAGGAAATTCAGCATGTCCATGAAGACCCTTACCAATTTTTATAAATGCACCATAGAAGGCACCCTATCTGGATGCACACAGCGTGGTTTGGCAACTGCTCTGTCCAAGATGGCAAGAAATTACAGAGAGTTGTGAATGCAGCCCAGTCCATCTGTTGATTCTGAGTATACTTCCCACTGTCTCGGGAAAGCAGCCAACATCATCAAAGACCCATGCCATCCCGGTTACAATCTTTTCCATCTTCTTCCATTGGGCAGAAGGCACAAACGTTTGAAAATACATTCCAACAAATGTAACAACATCTATCATGTATTAAAGTTGATCTTTCTCTGCACCTTCTCTATACCTGTTACACATTATTCTGCATTCTGTCTATTACGCTGATGTGCTTATATAAGATATGATTTGTCTGGATAGCATACAAAGCAATACTTTTCACTTTATCTCAGTACATGTGACAATAATAAAATAAAATCGAGTACACAATGTTTATGTATTCTTTTCTGGGATCCTTCTGTACTCGTGAAACAATGCTCTATTTCTTAACTTGTCTCTTTCATACAGTATAGATTAGCTCTGCTTCTATGGGCAGCATGGTGGCCCAGTGGTTAGTGGTGCTGCCTCATAGCACCAGGGTCCAAGGTTCAATTCCAATCTCAGGTGACTGTCTGTGTGGAGGTTGCACATTCTCCCAATGTCTGTGGGTTTCCTTCCACAGTCCAAAATATGCAAGTCAGGTGAATTGGTCATGCTAAATTGCCCGTAGTGCTAGATGCATTAGGCAGAGGGAAATGGGTCTGGGTGGGTTACTCTTTGGAGGGTCAGTGTGGGCTGAATGGCCTGTTTCCACACTGTAGGGAATCTAATCTAAATTACCCTTGATTTCAAATCGATGTGAAGGTGCGATTTATTTTCCCAATGTCACTGTATTGATTTCTCAATTATTTCTTTGAAAACGGGTTTCAGGACGTCTCTAATTGTTCAAGCTCCTTTCTCTGTACAGCATTTTAAAACATCCAGACTGCTAATTCCAGTTTTGGACTTTTGGACTCCATCTTAAAATCAAAGATATTAATAAATATTAATAAATCAAAGATATTAATCCTTTGATTGCTTTATATCTAAGTTTTGCTGACTGAATAAGCTGTTATTGATTTGATTTGATCCCTATCTATTTGGGAGAGTGTCTCTCTTGTGAAATATCTCCAAACTGTTTATGATGGTCATTGTTCGACTCTTAATTCCAGATTGTTATTGAATTCAAATCCTATCATTTGCCATTTAAAACCAAGTCCCAAGAGCATTGTCTGGATCTTTACATTAATAGTCTCGTGATAACCATTGCCTCTCCTTTTCCTGCCCAGAGACAAGTTTCAAAGTCTTTAAATAAGCTGGATTTGTTCCTAAATTTTCAGAGAGTGATGCAGACTCCCTTTTCACTCATTTTTGAGAAGGTAGCAGGAAAGCAATAATAGCTGCAAGGTAAATGGACCTGATGATACGAGGGCAGCTGACAGGAGGTCTATCCCATGCTGACCCCTGAAAATGTCTGTTGCTTATGAGCAGGCAGAGGCTGCCATACTTAATACATATAAGCTGGCCCTGGAGATATCTCGTCTGCATTTCCATGCCGAGCTATCTGGAGGGCAAGATGACAAAACAAATAACTTTCGACCAGCGGGTCCACTCTGTGATGAACTCCTTGAGCTAATATTGCTGAAGAAACTTTAAAAAATGCCAATATCAATCCCATCTATGAGAATACACTCAGAGGAGTGGACATTCCTCACTGTTAAAGAAAGTTGATAGCCGTGAGCTGGTCAGAAAGCTTGATCCCTTGTGCTGATCCTTTCAGAGCCTATACCAGTGGAGAGGAGAACGGGATACAAATGGGAACCACACTCAAGAGGTTGAGGATAACCATCGGCATGGAAAGTCCACCCCAAGCCCAAATGGAGAAATGCCACAGACTCATGTGCTCCCACTGCATTTGCTGGCATGCTGGAGATGAAAGGGAAGCTGGTAGGAATGGTGAACGTCCACTGAATCAGTCTCAAGAGGGATACTCCACCAGGAGATGCATCAGAATCAAAGGGTATGCTTGCTCATGAATCAAGCTACATTGGTGCGTTTGGAGACATGTGTGGTCCACCCCAGTAAACTGTCCGAAAGCTACATGTGTGTTGCTCTCCCAGAAGCAATATCCCCATGCTCCTTGCCAAACGTGAGCAAATCTACTGCTTTATTCAGAGCCATGAGGACTATCTCGTCCCTAGTGTCAGAGAGGGACCCTGCACCCTCACCCTCCTGCTCTTAAAGTTAATGTCCAGGTGGGAGGGATGCTGAAGGTACATACCTGTTCGCCTCTATAAGATACAGGAGCGAGACTAGGCCATTGAGTCTATCACGTCTTCTCCACCAATAAATGAAATCATGGATGAACTGATATCCTTGACTCCACTTTCTTGCCTTTTCCCTGCAGCCCTTGACTCCTTCCACAGAGTTCACTTGCAATGTGATCTAACCTTGGGGTTTGAAATTGTAGGAATCATTCTGGAGCACCCAGTAGCAAGGATATGTTCCCTATTTGGGAATTACCTGGAAATTAAGTTGGATTAATCTATAAAGGCCCTGGAAAGACAGGCATCACAAGGGGGAGTCAGGAGCTGCAGGAATTAACAGATGCCAAACAAGACTGTATTGAAATATATCAGGCCAAAAGATGTACTAGAGAAAATAAATGGGGTTAAAAGGAACTGAATGAGCAAGAAGGGTTTAACGTCGATCATGGAAAAAGAAAGGCATGTCTCAGAAAGGACCAATTCAGTAAGGATCTTCAAACCTGCAGAAAGCTGTAGCCCCACAATGCAGTTGAGGAGGGTACTCCAAGATTTTGAGCCAGTGACACTGAAGGAATGGTGATATATTTCCAAGTCAAGATGGTGAGCTTCTTTAAGGGAACTTACATGTGACTGGGTGGAAATCCTGGAGCATCCACCCTAACAGCCCTGATGGCATATCTATATTGTACAGACTGCATTAGTTCAAGAAGGTGTCCTAACTCAAGGACAATTAGGGATCAGCAATAAATGCTGGCCAACAATATTCACATCCTGCAAATAATCAAGTACAAAAAAAACCTTGATCTTCTAGCCTCTATTTTTGTTTGAATTTTGTAAACTGTTTTAGATATTCTCTGACAAACTCAAATTGTCACTGACAATCAAGCTCTATAACTCCATCGTTGGATAACGGGATTGGAAAAGATGGATGTCTAATGACCATCTTGGACATGATGGGCTAAAGAGCCTCTTTCTGTGCTGTAACAAGTTCATGACTTTAAACAACTCTACGCTACTGTAAGTTATCAGTTTTCAATTTGACTCACAGGGTAAATTTTCAGGGCAAATGTTGAGGTTTGGATGCAATTTGATCACAATTTATTTTTGATACTTCATTTATTTCTGGATTTCTTTTATATGTAGCTTTCCACTCAAATTCTGTTTCATTTTGCCAAACATGCAATTGGGTTGAGACTTAGAGCTTAATGCAAAATCAAAACGAATTAAAACATTTTTTCCTCTACAGTTAAGAGTAGTATATTGAAGCACCTTGTGTAATATAGCTGGAAATCAGGGAATCACAAAAAAAAATTCAATCTGTACCATTGTACCATTGAACTAACTTGATTTAAATACTTGATATAAAACAATGCACAGCACTGATACTCAGTTGTCAGTTTCCATGAAAATTAAATATCCTTTAATATTTGCAGGGTGCAGATTAGTGACCTTGCATTTATAATTAGCAATATTATAAGAACATCCTCAATGGTACACACAAAAGTGTAATTAGAGAAAACTTGCTACAGTAATTTATTTAATCTCGTGTTATGGTTAGTTTTGAAGGCCAATCTAGCTCCTAACGTAGGATCATAGAGTCATAGAGTCACAAAACGCGGAAACAGACCCACCCATCCAACTCGTCCGCACCAACCAAGCACCCCAATCTGACTCTGTCCCATTTGCCAGCATTTGGCCCAGAACCCTCTAACCCCTTCATATTCATATACGCATTCAGATGCTGTAATTGTGCCCACCTCTGGAGTAGCGGTCTTATCTGTTGTGGTGGTCTCGGCCTCCCCAGCTCAGAAGTCTCATCGGTGATCTGGCTAAATCTTCATTGAAAGCTTCCAGCCCAGTGTTCCGATAGCTCAATGTGGCAGTTTCATCCAGGAGTGGGGGTCTCGGTAGCGGTGTTTCTCAGCAGTGTCTTTCAAACCAGATTTTCCGGTGTCCCGGTGTCTCTGTTTCATCCCACTGTGGCATTCTCATGCCAGCTGTGTGTATCATCCCTTGATCAGCTTCCTCTGAGACCAGGAGCCTTTAAATAGACTTTGATTAACTTTTAATTTAAATTTACTTTTATTTTCAGTTATGAATTTACTTGTGACTTCTATAATAGGTACCATGGTAGGACGACTTATAATATTTTTCATTGTGTTTTTCTTGCACAAGTACACATGACAATAAACTTGATAAATTTCCTCTGGTAATTCATTCCATATACGCACCCTCTCTGTGTGAAAAAGTTACCCCTCAGGTCCTTTTTAAATCTTTCCCCTCTTACCTTAAACCTATGTTCTATAGCTTTGAACACACCCACCCTATTAAACAAAAAACCTTGCTTATTCACCATTTCCATGCCCCTCATGACTTTATAAACCTTTATAAGGTCACCCCTCAGCCTTCAATACTCCAGGGAAAATAGCCCCAGCCTATTCAGTCTTTCTCCAAACCTCAAACACTCCAAGTCTGGCGACATCCTTGTAATTTTTTTTCTGCACCCTCTCAAGTTGAACACCAGCTTTCCTATATAATTGTGACCAGAATTGCACACAATATTTTAAAAATGGCCTCACTAATGTCATGCACAGCAGCAACATGACATCCCAACAAATTTACCCTTTTTTTTGTTCAAAACGGTGGTGCAAATCCAGCATGAAAAATCACTGAATTTCAAAGAGAAATTATGTCCAGGGCTAATTTGGTTTCTGTGATCTATTGCAGTATTTTGAAAGCTCTTTTACAGCCAACATTGCAGTCTGTCTACTCTGCATACTTCTCTGTTGTCATGCGTTGCCTGTATTATTGCCACTCAGAAAGAAAGAAATTTGATGGAGAGCTACGTGGAAGAAATGCAGACTCTACATTGTGACAAAACTGGAACTTGTAGCATCAAAGCTATTGGTGCAATAGAGCAGAATTCTACAAGCAATGATTTCAGAAATAATATGCACGGTTTAAATACTCATTGATTCCAGAGTGAATATCATTATTGTTGAGAAATTCTGAAATGCTTAATGTCGGCATGGATGATTGAATCAGTGAGGTTAACTGGAAATGGCTGGTAGTGTTTCAATATTAGAAAGGTTGTGAGGATCATTGCATAAAGAGAACATTGCACCTTCTCCTCCTGTCAAAACTGAACAGTGACTAACTGGAGTAGTCTTTCCATTTTAGCAATGCAGTGGCTTGGAAAAACGCATTTGCACTCATCATCTGAATATGTGCCAAATGGATTCTGATGTGCAAATTCGTTGATGGCATGTCCAAGCAAATGTATCCATGCCACAAAGTGTATTATTTTATGTAGCTCCCTGAAAGAATCCAAAAGAGGTTAAATGACAGACTTGCTGTAACGGGTGTAACTGAAGCTGGACGTCAAAGATGGCTGGCTTGTGTCCTTGCTTCCTGCCATCATAAATTGATATTTGCAACCATAATATTAAGAAGAGGCAGTGTGTAGGCAGCAGATGTTTGTTCATGGTGAAAAAAGGACAAAATTGGAGAGGGAATTGTTTCTCACGGCCAAAGCTGACAGAACTGTACAGGAAACCGTTTGTACTTGGCTAGGGGTCTCACATTTCAGTTAATTGGCAAAATATTCAGGGTGAGATGAGGAGAGTTTTTTTAGATCAGGAAGGCACTGCCTGAAAGGGTGTTGGAAGCAGGTTCAATTATAAACTTCAAGAGGAACTGGCTAAGCATTAGAAAAGGAAAGGTTTACAGGCTAATAAGGAAAGAGCAAGGAGAATGCAAGCTATTGGACATCTCCCTCAAATGGTCAGATAGGATAGGATAAATGGCTTCCTCCATGTTCTACCTGTTTTTGACTTCAACTTCCACTAACTTACTGCCACTCATAACATTAGAATGTCAAAATAAACCTCACTACCACTAAATTACTTTTCAAATGTAGTTATCCTTGTATTGTAGAGAAATATGCAGCAAGATCTGGACAACTTCCAGGTTTGGACTGATAAGAGACAAGTAACATTTGTGCCACACAAGTGCCAGGCAATAGCCATTACAAATATGACAAAACCTAACCAGCTTCTCGAGATGCTCATTGGTATGATCATCACTGAATGCCCACTATGGACATCCTGCTGGTTACCATTGGCCACAAACTGAACTGGATTATTCTTATAAATGCTGCACATCAACATACATATGTTCAGCCATATAGCACGGAAACAGGTCCTTTGGTCGAACCAGTCCATGCTGAACATAATCCCAAACTAAACTAGTCCCGACTGCCTGCTCCTGGCCCATAACCTTCCAAACCTTTCTTCTTCATGTACTTGTAATTACCTCATTTAATTGGAATTGTACCCACATCTATGACTTCCTCAGGAAGTTTGTTCCACATGGAAACGACACTCTGTGTAAAAGATTTTCCCCTCCATTAAAGTAGTGATATGAAAGTACGTGGGAATGCAGTGTCCCAGCGGTAATGTCACTAGACTAATTAGCCAGAACGCAAGGCTAAGGGCCTGGCTTGAGAAGATTTTCAAATCCCATCATAACAAATAGTAAAGTTAAACAAAAATCTGGAATTGAAAAAATACCCTAATGTCAAATGATGTTCAAAGCCCTTCTGGTTCATTGATATTACCCTTACCTGGACTGGTCTACAAGTGATTTCAGACTCACAATAATGTTGTAAACTCTTAACTGGCACCAATAATCAACTCTGATCAAGGGGTATGCAATAAGTCCTAGCCCAGCTCGCAATGCCCATGTGCCATGAACAAAGTTCAAAAATATATATATAAATGCAAGTTGTTGTGATGAGGCATGGTGGCTCAATGGTTAGCACTGCTGCCTCACAGCACCAGGTTCAATTCCAGCCTTGGGTGACTGTCTGTGTGGAGTTTGCACATTCTTCCTGTGTCTGTGTGGGTTTCCTCCCACAATCCAAAAATGTGCAGGTCAGATGAATTGGCTGTGCTATAATTGCCCATAAATTTCAGAAATGGGTCTGGGTGGTTTACTCTTTGGAGGGTTGGTGTGGACTGGTTGGGCCAAAGAGCTTATTTCCACACGGTAGGTAATCTAAATAGCAAGTTACCTTATGTGCAGTGATGATTTGGAGATGTCGGTGTTGGACTGGGGTGTACAAAGTTAAAAATCACTCAACACCAGGGTATAGTCCAACAGGTTTAATTGGAAGCACACTAGCTTTCGGAGCGACACTCCTTCATCAGGTGACAATCAATTTTTCAAGGTATAATTTCAGTTACATCACACTGCAAATTTTTGGTATAAATTCTCTGTTAGGATTGAGCCCTCAACCTGATGAAGGAGCGACGCTCCGAAAGCTAGTGCGCTTCCAATTAAACCTGTTGGACTATAACCTGGTGTTGTGTGATTTTTAACTGTATGTGCAGTGCATATACACTTTTTAACTTGGTTGTCTTAAACTCCTGCAATGTAACTGTATTATCTGCTTGATCCCCAGTGCCCAGCTGATTATTCAACAGCAAGTGAAACAAGCAGTTTTGAACGGAAAATCTTTGGCTTACTACTAATTATAATATGGTATGTTATGGCTAAAAGGTATGAGTCATGCAGCTTAGTTTACACACTGTGATCTAGAGGAGAAAAGGTAATTTTTTTTTAGTTGCTATGATGCCAGAGAGGTGGAAATAAATGGTTTCAATAATTATTTCCAAAGGGAACTCGACTTATTCTGCCTTCTTGAACCACTGGAGTCTATTTGATTTCAGTAGAAGCACAAGGTGAGTTGTTTATTCAGAGAGCTGGCAGATATATGACAGGCTGAATGGTTTCCTTCGGTGCTCTAATCTTTCCACAATTCTACTTCTTTTTTCAAAGTCTGCGTTAATTGCAAGCCCTTTTCTAAATCTTTAGCATGTAATAGCACAGGTGGGGTCAGGCCAGCACAGGAATGTATGTTGGTGCAAGTACAGGTCAGAGGCTGGGAATTCTGCATTCAATTCTCACCTCCTGACTGCCCAAAGCCTGAGTCCCCAAAGCCTGTGCACATCTGCAAGTCACCAGTCAGGAATGCCGTAGAGTCATAGAGTTGTAGAGATGTGCAGCATGCAAACAGACCCTTCAGTCCAACCCGTCCATGCTGAACAGATATCCCAATCCAATCTAGTCCCACCTGCCAGCACCTGGCCAGTATCCTTCCAAACCCTTCCTATTCATATACCCATCCAGATGCCTTTTAAATGTTGCAATTGTACCAGCCTCCACCACTTCCTCTGGCAGCTCATTCCATACACATACCACCCTCTGTGTGAAAAAGTTGTCCCTTAGGTCTCTTTTATATCTTTCCCCTCTCACCCTAAACCTATGCCCTCTAGTTATGGACTCCCCCACTCTAGGGAAAAGACTTTGTCTATTTATCTTATCCATGCCCCTCATGGTTTTGTAAACTTCTTTAATATCACCCCTCAGCCCTAGCCTATTCAAACCTCTCCCTATAGCTCAAATACTCCAACCCTGGCAACATCCTTGTAAATCTTTTCTGAGCCCTTTCAAGTTTAACAACATCTTTCCAATAGGAAGGAGACCAGAATTGCACGCAATATTCTAACAGTGGCTTAACCAATGTCCTGTATAGCTGCAACATGACCTCCCAACTCTTGTACTCATTACTCTGACCAATAAAGGAAATCATACCAAATACATTCTTCACTATCTGATTTACCCTGCAATTCCACTTTCAAGGAGCTATGAACCTGCTCTCCAAGGTCTCTTTGTTCAGCAATACTCCCGCGGACCTTACCATTGAGTGAATAGGTCCTGCTAAGATTTGCTTTCCCAAAATGCAGCACCTCACATATATCTAAATTAAATTCCATCTGCCTCTTCTCAGCCCATTGGCCTTTCTGATCAAGATCCCATTGTGATCTGAGATAACCTTCTTTGCTGTCCACTACCCGTCCAATTTTGGTGTCATCTGCAAACTTACTAACTATACCTCTTATGCTCACATCCAAATCATTTATATAAATGATGAAAAGTAGTGGACCCACCACTGATCCTTGTGACACTTCACTGGTCACAGGCCTCCAGTCTAAAAAACAACCTTCCACCACCACCCTCTGTCTTCTACCTTTGAGCCAGTTCTGTATCCAAAACAGCGATGGAATGTGATGGAATACTCCTCACTTGCTTGATGAGTGTGGCTCCAACAACACTCCAAAGGTTTGACACCATCCAAGATGAAGCAGCCAGTTTGATTGGCACCTCAAATGCCACCCTTAAGCATTTAGGCCCTCCATCACCAGTGGCACAGTGACAGTGATGTGTACAATCTACTAAATACATTGCAATAACTCACCAAGGCTACCTTGACAGCACCTTAAAAACCATTGATTTTTGCTACTTGGAAGGACAAGGGCAGCAGATGTACGAGAGTATCACTACCTGCATGTTCCCCTCCAAGCCAGTCATCACGTTGGCTCAAAATCATATGTTTGTTCCTTCCATGGTGCTGGGTCCCTATCTTCCTAACTGCCCTGTGCGTGCCTCAAACTCCAGAAATTCAAGAAGGCAGCTCACCACCACCTTGTCCAAGTGATGGTCAATAAATGCTGGCCCACTCAATGACGCCCGTATCCCAGGTACAAATAAAAGAAAAAAAACAAAAATGTGTGAATCAAAGTGTGCACAGCTACTGCCAAAAACTACCTAATCTTTTGGTGAGTTTGGTTGAAAGAAAAAAATTGGCTCAAGATAATTCTTTCCTTAAGTAATATGGAAGTATTTTCTGTCCTTGAGGGTACAGATGCATTCGGTTTCACATCTCATTCGAAGGACAAACTTTGAGAGTGCTGCACTCCCTCACCACTATGTTTGAGCTTTGGACCAGATTATAAGTGTACATAGAGAAAGAGGCCTTGAAGTTACAAGGCACCACTCATATGTTATGGATGTTCCAACATGTACGATTAAACACTTGAAATGAAGTCAGTGCTGTACCATAGAAAATCTAACAGCCAGTTTGGGCACAAAAGCAACAAGTTCCACAAACAGCATTGAAAGGGCCAAATAATCCATTTTCTGTGAATTGGTTGGGGGTAAGTGTACTAGCCAGGACACTGGGGAGAATTCACCCCAATGTGCTTCAAAGTAGTACCAAGGAATCAATTATCTGCACCCACAAGAGAAGATGGGAACTCATTCAAAAATAAGCAATTCTAACACAGCATTTCCAGAAGAGATTCAGTACTTAGGTACCAAGAGTAGGTTCTGAACCCAACTTAAGATCACTCGAAACCTGTGCACTGCACAAGCATTCAATTAAGTAAGGATGTTAAGCTTTAGCTTGTGATGGTATCTCGAAGAGTACATGCAATTTTGGTGACCTTATTTAAGGAATATATAAATATGTTGAATGCAGTTCAAAGGAGGTTTGCTGGATTGACACCTAGATTAAGCAGGCTTTCTTATCAAGGTAGGTTGAACAGATTAGGCTTGAAGCCACTGGAGTGTATAAGAGAGTGAGTGGTGAGTTAATTGAAGTATATGTGATCTTGAATGGCATTGGTATGATGGATATGGAAAGGATGTTTCCCATTATGGGTTAGACTAGAAGTACAGGACGCTGCTTTAAAATTAGGGGTTGCCCTTTCAGCTCAGAGATGAAGAGATTTTCTTTGTCTCTCAGAGAATGACTTTGGACCTCATTGGCTCAGAAGGCAATTGAGGCAGAGTCATTGAATACTTCAGGGACACAGATGGATAGATTCTTGTTAGGCAGGGGAATCGAAGTTTATTGAGGCTTGGCAATTTCCTAATCAAACTGTTCAGAGTTACTATGATACATACCTCTGAAGCAGGTGAGACTTGAACCGAGGCTGCGTGGCTTGTAGGTAAGAACACTGCCGTGAATCCACAAGAACCCTAGTCTGTTGCAGATAGATGAGAGTGTACAATTCAGAACACCTGCAGATCAGCCATGATCTTATTGAATGGCAGAGCAACCCCAAGGAGCTGAATGGCCTACGCCTGCTCGTATTTCATATGTCCAGAAACTGATTGAGGTAAGTGAAAGAGCTGAAGGCTATGAGAATTTCCAGGAATTGTCCGGTGGATGGCAATGTTTCAATGCATTTTTCTGTTTTGGACATCATTGCTACTTTCAAGTTCATCCCTCTAATCTGTCCAGATCTTTTTCAGTGCAATTTATTTCTCTTATCTTTGTCATTTAGCTGCAGCATGTTATATCATCAGCAAGTGTTGGATTATTGCAAGTCCTCTCCATCAAATTGCTTGTGAAAGTGTGAATATCAAAGGAGCTGAAAAATGTGTTGCTGGAAAAGCGCAGCAGGTCAGTCAGCATCCAAGGAGCAGGAGAATTGACATTTCGGGCATAAGCCCTTCTTCAGGAATGAGGAAGGTGTGCCAAGCAGGCTAAGATAAAAGGTAGGGAGGAGGGACTTGGGGGAGGGGCATTAGGAATACAATAGGTGGAAGGAGGTTAAGGTGAGGTTGATAGGCCGGAGTGGGAGTGGAGGCGGAGAGGTCAGGAAGAAGATTGCAGGTTAGGAAGGTGGTGCTGAGTTCGAGGGTTGGGACTGAGACAAGGTGGGGGGAGGGGAAATGAGGAAGCTGGAGAAATCTGCATTCATCCCTTGTGGGTGGAGGGTTCCTAGGTGGAAGATGAGGCGCTCTTCCTCCAGGCATCGTGAGGGGGGAGGTGCAAGTTTTGCATTTCTTGCGGTTGCAGGGGAAGGTGCCGGGAGTGGAGGTTGGGTTGGTGGGGGGTTTGGACCTGACGAGGGAGTCGCGGAGGGAGTGGTCTTTCCGGAACGCTGATAGGGGAGGGGAGGGAAAGATATCCTTGGTGGTGGGGTCTGAATGCCAAAGGACCATTGGTCAGGCACAGTTCCACTTGTTAATTCCATCTGCAGGGAGAACTTTTCCAACATTTTTCAGTTATAAAGCCAACCTCTAAATCCAACTAACTGCTTTGCCACGAATTGGAACACCTCCCCACATGGAATTTTTAAAAAAAGATAATTTGAGCTACTGTCCATTATCTCTAGGTTTGGCCATTTTAACATTGTCCTACATTCCGAAAACTTTATTTCATGCGATGTGGGCATTGCTTGCAAGACCACCATTTGTTACCCATCTCTAAGTGCCTTGCCTTTAAATGAGTGGCCCACTATGCCATGTCAAAGCACAACTAAGAGTCAACTACAATGGCATATCGAGGCCAGATTGGGTAAGGACATCAGATTTCCTTCCCTAACTGACATGAGTGAACAAATTGGGTTTTTGGGACAATTGGCAATAATTTCATGGTCAACTGTGCTGAGAATGGATCTTTAAAATAAATTCCAGATTTATTAATTGAATTTTAAATTCCACGAGTTGCCATGAGATCATTTGCCAAGAACCTTATTCTTAGACTCCCCATACTTCCCAAACTCTGCTACTCTTCGTAGACTTGAGGTTAACTTGATCTCTGCTGCTTCTGTGCTAGCACACATCTTAATCTTATCCTGTGGTCACTATCTACATTGGCTCCCAACATCTCAATTTTAACATTATCCCTTTTGTTCTGAATTTCCTCCCATCATATTGCCCCACACTATCTCTGTGATCTCCTCCAGCCCTACAAACCTCTGAGATATTTCTATTCCTCTCTTTCTAGCTCCTTGATCATCTCAGATTTTAATTGTGGGGTTTTGTGGGCTGTGTCTCCTGTTACCTGAACGTCAATGATGCAATTCTCAACCCAAAACCTCTCTGCCTCTCCATCTCACTTTCCTTTAAGATGCTCATTAAAAACCAAATATTTTTTGTCCAATTAAGCTTCTGGTCATCTAGCCCAACATCTTATGTCATAATCATAGAGTCTTAGAGATCGACAGCACAGAAAAAGGCCTATCAAGTCTGTGCTGATCAAAAATGACCACTTAACTGTTTTAATCCCTATTTTATCATGTAGCTCAGAGTCATATTTTGTTCTATGATACCTAAGTGAACACTTTAGGAAACCATCGAAAAGCAAGTTTATGGTGTTATTGACATGGAGGCAGAAATGGCAGACACATTTGCCCGTTTATAATTACACCTCCACTGGTTATGTGCCTTCAGCTACACATAGGCCTGTGCCCTGGAATTCTCCCCCTCTCTCTCTCTCTCTATCTCTCTGTCTTTAGGCCATTCTTTGAAACCTTGACTAAGCTTTTTGGTCACCTGCCCTGTTATCTGTACATGTGATTAGATGCATGGGGTTGATATTTTTTACAAAAATACATTTTTTTATTGCACCCAATAAGTCTGGTCATTTTATGCAAAACAGAGAAGAAGTAATTTGAAATTATTGCAATGTGAATGCAATAGGAAAATCATTAATAATGCATCATTTATTTTCCATCTTGATAACAAGTTGCTGTCATAACATGAGAGAAGATAATTTTTTTATGTTTAATCAATATTTTATGTTTATTATTTCTAATTTTATTTTCATGATGAGTATCTGTCCTTGATCTCTTCCCCTTACAAGTTCTATTCTGTGTTGGTTAGCCCCTTAGGTCTGAGGTCAGAGCAGTCTCTTCTGAGGTCATTGCTAATTCTCCTTTGGCCGGATTGCTTGAGAGTATGTGGTGAAAACTCTCACTTGTTTCATTGCCTTCCCTGTGTAGGAGATGGTTGGCATCTGACTGACTGTCAGGTTAAGCTAGAACTTCAACAAACCCAGTTTGGCAACAGTAGGGCATTGAATTCGGTTATGATCAATATGTTTTAAGAAGGCAAAGGGTTTGGCGATGAAGCAAATATATTTTCTAGAACAGTTAAAGTGATGGAAATTGCAGTTATGCAGATGGACCGGAGAAGCTTATATGGTCCGTCTTAGAGTAGAGGTGGCGAAGAAATGACTTCATAGAATTGCTTAAAACATGAAGGATTTTGACCAATTAAATAAAGTGAAACAGTTTCTATTGACTGAGGACTTGTTAACCAGAAGGCAAAGATTTAAGGTGGTTAGCAACAGAACGAGAGAACTTTTAATAGAATGTGTAGTTAGGATTTGGTATGCAATAGACAAAAGAAAATCGACAATAGATGCAGGAGTAGGCCATTCAGCCCTTTGAGCCAGCATCACCATTCATTATGATCATGGCTGATCATCCACAATCAGTATCCTGTTCCTGCCTTATCCCTATAACCCTTGATTCCACTATCTTTAAGAGCTCTATCTATCTCTTTCTTGAAAGTATCCAGAGACTTGGCCTCCACTGCCTTCTGGAGCAGAACATTCCACATATCCACCACTCTCTGGGTGAGGAAGCTTCTCCTCAACTCTGTTCTAAATGGCCTATCCCTTATTTTTAAACTGTATCCTATGGTCCTGGATTCACCCATCAGGGGAAACATGCTTCCTGCCTCCAGAGGGTCCAATCCTTTAATAATCTTGTATGTCTTAATCAGATCCCCTCTCAGACTTCTAAACTCAAAATGTATACAAGCCTAGTCGCTCAAATCTTTCAACTTATGATAGTCCCGCCATTCTGAGAATTGACCTTGTGAACCTATGCTGCAATCTCTCAATAGCCAGAATGTCCTTCCTTCAAATTTGGAGACCAAAACTGCCGTCTCACCAAGGCCCTATACAGCTGCAGAAGGACCTCTTTACTCCTATATTCAATTCCTATTGTTAAAAAGACCAACATGCCATCAGCTTTCTTCACTGCCTGCTGTACCTGCATGCTTGCTTTCATTGACTGTTGTACAAGAACACCTAGATCTCGTTTTACTGCCCCTTTACCTAACTTGACTCCATTTAGGTAGTAATCTGCCTTCCTGTTCTTGCCACCAAAGTGGATAACCACACATTTATCCACATTAAACTGCATCTGCCATGCATCCGTCCACTCATCTAGCCTGTCCAAGTCACCCTGCATTCTTATAACATCCTCCTCACATTTCACCCTGCCACCCAGCTTTGTGTCATCAGCAAATTTGCTAATATTACTTTTAATACCTTCATCTATATCATTAATGTATATTGTTAACAGCTGTGGTCCCAGCACTGAACCTTGAGGTACCCCGCTGGTCACCGCCTGCCGTTCCAAAAGGGAGCCGTTTACCATTACTCTGTTTCCTGTCAGCCAGCCAATTTTCAATCCAAGTCAGTATTTTGCCCCCAATACCGTGTGCCCTAATATTGCTCACTAATCTCCTATGTAGGACTTTATCAAAGGCTTTCTGAAAGTCCAGGTACGCTGCATCCACTGGCTCTCCCTTGTCCAACTTCATAGTTACATCCTCAAAAAAATCCAGAAGATTGGATTAGTCAAGCATGATTTCCCCTTCATAGGTCCATGCTGACTCTGATCTATCCTGTTACTGTTATCCAAATAAGTCATACTTTCATCTTTTATAATTGACTCCAGCATCTTTCTCACCACTGACATCAGGCTAACTGGTCTATAATTCCCTGTTTTCTCTTTCCCTCTTTTCTTGATAAGTGGGACAACATTAGCCACCCTCCAATCCATAGCAGCTGATCCTGAATCTATAGAACATTGGAAAATGATTATCAATGCATCCACGATTTCTAGAGCCACCTCCTTAAATACCCTGGGATGCAGACCATCAGGTCCCAGGGGCTTATCAGCCTTCAGACCTAACAGTCTATCCAACACCATTTCCTGCCTAATATAAATTCCTTTCAGTTTATCCATTACCCTATGTCCTTCAGCCACTATTACATCTGGGAGATAGCTTGTGTCTTCCACGGTTAAGATAGATCCAAAGTACCGATTCAACTCTTCTGCTATTTCCTTGTTGCCCATAATAAATTCACCAGTTTCTGTCTTCAAGGGCCCAATTTTAGTCTTAATCATTTTTTTTCTTTACACATACCTAAAAAGGCTTTTACTATCCTCCTTTATATTTTTGGCCAGTTTGCCTTTGTACCTCATTTTTCTCTGCATATTGCCTTTTTAGTTATCCTCTATTGCTCTTTAAAAGCTTCCCAGTCCTCTGGCTTCCCGCTCATCTTTGCTATGCTACGCTTCTTCTCTTTTATCTTTATATCCTTAACTTCCCCCATCAGCCATGGCCACTCCTGCCTCCCCTCTTTCGTTCTTTTCCTTTGGAATGAACTGATCCTGCACCTTCTGCATTATATCTAGAAATACCTGCCATTGATGTTCCACTGCCATCCCTGCTAGGGTATTGAACCATTGAACTTTGGCCAGTTCCTCCTTCATAGCTCCACAATTCCCTTTTTCCAACAGCATTACTGACACTTCTGATTCTCCCTTCTCCCTCTCAAATTGTAGATTAAAACTGATCATATTATGGTCACTACCTCCTAATGACTCCTTTACTTCGAGGTCCCTGATCAAATCCAGTTCGTTGCACAACACCAGATCCAGAATTGCCTTCTCTCTGGTAGGCTCCAGTTCAAGTTGTTCTAAGAAGCCATTTTGGAGGCACTCCACAAACTCCCTTTCTTGGGGTCCAGTACCATCCTGATTCTCTCAGTCTACCTGCATGTTGAAGTCCCCCATAACAACTGTAGTAATACCTTTGTGACAGGCCAATTTCAACTCCTTATTCAACTTACACACTACATACAGACTACAGTTTGGGAGCCTGTCCATAACTCCCATTAGGATCTTTCTACCCTTAGAATTTCTCAGCTGTATCCATACTGACTCTACATCTCCTGATTCTATGTCGCCCTCACAAGGGACTGAAAATCATTCCTCACCAATAGGGCCACCCCACCCCCTCTGCCCATTAGTCTGTCCTTTCGATAGCACGTATAGCCTTGAATACTCATTTCCCAGGCCCTGTCCACTTGAAGTGATGTCTCAGTTATCCCCACAACATCATACCTGCCAATTTCCAACTGAGCCTCAAGGTCATCCACCTTATTTTTTATGCTTCGTGCATTTATATATAATATTCTTAATTTGATACTCCCCTCACCCTTCATATCAATCTCTATTTCACTTGACCATACTGTATGATCTCTTCTTGAGTTTTCTGCTCTGTTGATTCTGTTGTCTTTCTTAACTTCTCTTATTCTCACTTTCCTTTTAACTTGCTTCTTAAATTTCTAGTTTGTCCCCTCCCCTCCCCTACTTAGTTTAAACACACCTGCGTGGCAGTGGCAAACCTCCCTGCCCAGAATGCTGGTCCCCGACCCTATTAGGGTGCAACTCATCCCTCTTGTATAGTTTACCCTTCGCCCAACTAGTCCACACTGACCCTCCGAAGAGCAACACACCCAGACATACTCCCCTACATTTCCCTCTGACTAATGCACCTAACACTACGGGCAATTTAGCATGGCCAGTTCACCTAACCTGCACATCTTTGGATTGTGGGAGGAAAGTGGAGCACCCGGAGGAAACCCACGCAGACACAGGGAGAATGTGCAAACTGCACACAGACAGTTGCCCGAGACAGGAATTGAACCCAGGTCCCTGGCGCTGTGGGGTAGCATTGCTAACCACTGAGCCACTGTGCCACCCCAAGTCCAATACAATATTCAAGTCCATGCACTGAGATGATGGATGCAAATACAATTTGTAGCTTCCAAAATAAAATTGCATAACTCCTCAAAAGGGAAAGAAAATGTTGGCATACGCTGAGATTGGAGGAGATGTGGTATCATCTGGTGTGTCAAGAGCTAGTGCAACCACAATAGGATGAATAGCAATTCTACGAGAAGATATGGAACCCAAGTGAGTGCAAGAGGAGATCTGTCCTTTCGCAAATCCTCACAGAGACATGTGTCTTTTTTTTTGCATAAATGTTGGACAACTTACCAAATGCTCATCTAAAAGCAGAAGTGATGATTAAGGATTGGGAATATCCTGATCTGATTGTACCCCTTAATGACCTAAGTTCACAGCATCTGAAACGTAGTCTTATTGTGACCCTACCTTGAAAAGGGCTTGAAAAATGTTGCAATCCCTCAAGGAGTACTGCAGGATTAAAGGTGGAGAGGTGAGATTGGAAGATCCATGACAACAAGGGGTGGGAGACAGAAGAAAGAGGAGGAAAAGGGCAGGAACTAAATGAGACCAATTGCTTCCTGTGCTCAAGAAGAGCAAACCCAAAGTTTTACCTTGCACTTCACTTGGGGCCCCAACTGCACTTTGGGAAGCCTAGTCCCTTTTTTATATTTTAAACACCGAGACTCATAGAGTTATAGTCATATGGCATAGAAACAGGCCCTTCGACCCATCACGTCAACACCAACCAAAAACACTAAACAACACTAATCCTATTGACTTACACTGGGTCAATCATCTACTGTGCCCTATCACCTCAATTTGATCATTTCTGAACCATCTAAGTGCAAACAAATACCAACGAAATTTATGTACAAAGTTAAAAATCACACAACGCCAGGTTATAGTCTAACAGGTTCATTTGGAAGCACTAGCTTTTGGAATTCCACTCCTTCATCAGGTGGTAGCAGCAACCACCTGATGAAGGAGCAGCGTTCCAAAAGCTAGTGCTTCCAAATGAACCTGTTAGACTATAACTTTGTGCACCCCAGTCCAACACCAGCACCAATATTTCAAGACTATGATTTATGTAAACTGTGTTAATCTTTCAATCTCCTAAACCCTGGTATAATTCTGCATTATACCCCTTGCAAGGTCAGTATATTCCTCCTAAAATTCAGTGCAAAATTCTGTACACAATTATCTAGATGTGGTCTGATCGATGTTTTACGCAGTTGAAAAAAAATCATTTGTTAACATTTAAACTATCACTCCCTTGAGATTACAGTCAACGAACAGGAAACAACATCACCACAAACCCCAAGAACCCCATCCAGGACAAACATATAAATAGAAAGCAGGAGACAACAGCTTCGCTTCACTTGGAGGTCGCCACTGATGATGTTACCTAGCCAGGTAACGAAACATCTGGATATCAAACCTACAGCTCCGCGAGCAAATCTACACCCTAAACCTCAACCTGAGCTACAAACCTTCACAAACCTTGCAGTCAACAATCCATTAGCCCTTCTGATTTTTTTTTTGTCCCTACATTAGCTTTTACTGATTAGTGCAGATGGAAAACAAATCTTCTTGTTTGTCTCCAGATTATTGTCTTTCTCCAATGAGGAAATATTTCAAAGTGTCTTTGTCAACTCTAACATGCATGACCTCAGTCATCCACACCATCTAACACAATTATGCCCACTTACCTCATCCACCTGAAATTCTTTGCTGCCAATGCCACTAATTACTGTGCCATCTAAGATAGTGAAGTTTGGATAAGAATCTTTTCATTATAGCTTTCGCTCATTAAGAAAAAATAGTGAAAAGCAAAGATCATTGCATCGATTCTGAGAGTGAGGAACTTGTTAACTTCAGCCAAGAAGAGATTTGCCTATTGGCTGCATAGATTTTTTTTAACAAATATGCTCCAATGGATAATGACACATCTGGAGCAAGTAGGACGTGGAGCTGGGCCAGTTGGTGCAAAGGCACGGACACTACCACTGCTCAATAAGGGCTCCTGCTATTGTCTGTATATAATGCCTTCTACCCCTCAATTGATTACCAATCCAAGTCACAAGCTTCAAATTCTGTGCGCTCTCACTTTTGTTAATTAATCTCTTGTCCAAAACACGAACAAATATGAAACCATGTAAACTCATACCCTTCTCTCTGATATACCTGTCTTTAGAGTCATAGAGTAGACAGGCAGGAGGCTGGAAGAACACAGCAAGCCAGGCATCGTCAGGAGGTGCAGAAGTCAATGTTTCAGGTAAAACCCTTCTTCAGGACTTAGAGTCATAGAGTCAAAGAGGTATACAGCACAGAAACAGACCCTTCGGTCTAACTCATCCATGCCAACCAGATATCCTAAAGTAATCTAGTTCCGTTTTCCAGCATTTGGTCCATATCCCTCCAAACCCTTCCTATTTATATGCCCATCCAGGTGCCTTTTAAATGTCATTGTACCAGCCTTCACCATCTCCTCTGCCAGCTCATTCCATACACACACCACCCTCTGCATGAAAATGTTGCTCCTTAGGTCCCTTTTATATCTTTCCCCTGTCATGCTAAACCTATGACTTCTAGTTCTAGACTCTCCACAACCCAAGGAAAAGACCTTATCTATTTATCCTATCCATGCCCCTCATGATTTTATAAAGCCCTATAAGGTCACCCCTCAGCCTCCGACACCCCAGGGAAAACAATCCCAGCCTATTCAGCCTCTCCCTATAGCTCAAGCCCTCCAACCCTGGCAACATCCTTATAGATCATTAGGATTTGCATCCATGGAGGAAATGGTCATGCCTGTCAACCTTTCTTTCCACCAGTTTTTTTAATTCACTTATGGGATGTGGGCATCACTGGATTTATTGCCCATCCTTAACTGCCCCTTGACATGGTGGTTGTGAGCTGCCTTCTTGAACTGCTGTAGGCCACCTGCTGTGGGTTGACCCACAATGGTCTGAGGGAGTGAATTCCAGGATTCTGACCCAGCAACCATGATGAAACAGTGGGTCAGAAACTTTGGTGAATTTCTTCAGTGCATCTTGTCTCTAGTCCACACTGCTGCGAGTGAGTCAGTGCTGGAGAGAGTTTATGCTGATGGATGTGGTGTGAATCAAGATTATTGTAACATTGATAAATTTACAAACATCGGTAACTCTATTTAAACTTTGAGTTAACTCAGCACTTGCAACTGACAAATGCCAGTAAACCATTCCTTTCTGTCAGTTATTTAGCTTCACACTTACAACTCATTCTAGGCTAGGCTGTGTCTTGCTGTTAGCTACAGTTTTTCTCTTGCTTGCTTTGCTTGCTATAAATTCCAGACTGTAAAACACAATCCTTAAAAAATAAACCACACTCATGTCAAAACAACAAATGCTGGAGATCAGAGCAGGTCAGGCAGCATCCATGGAAAGAGAGCCGGTAAGGGGCCCCCTCCACACTTCACGTCAGCTCTGATGAAGAGTCAGCTAGACTTGAAATATTCACTTGATCTTTCTCCATGGAGGCTGCCTGACCCACTCTGATCTCCAGCATTTGATGCTTTCAGTACAGATTCCAACATCTGCAGTAATTTGCTCCTATACACCTATGTCGAAGATTGTCTTAGAAACTCTCCCCAAATCCATGTTTCCTTATCTTTTTTAATAATTTCATGCTTATTCCATCACGCATGAAGGTGATTTTGATGGAGAAGATCTGGTTTTATTTGGTCAGTTTCATCTTAATCAGGAAAGTTGCTGTGAGTTTAGAACTTGCAAGAATGTGATGTTCACTCAGACATAGTGGCTGTAAACTTGCAGGTATAGTTATAGTTGGTAGATGTTCACACATTGTGTGGTCTTCCGACTCTTGACAATTGCATAAGTGAAAGTAGAATTTGCCTTTTTTTTTACAAAGTCTGGGGGCAAGCCTGTTAGACAGAGACAAACCTGGTTGGGGACAAAAAACTGCAGCTGCTGGAATCCAAGGTAAACAAGCAGGAGGCTGGGAGAACACAACAAGCCAGGTAGATCAGGAGGTGCAGAAGTCAACGGTTCAGATATAATGTTTCACCCAAAACATTGACTTCTCCACCTCCTGATGCTGCGAGGCTTACTGTGTTCTTCCAGAGGCAAACTTCTAGCATCAAGAAGACTTGAGCTCGCACCCATCAATCACCTCATACAGAACTGACAAGTGAGTGTGCGCGGGTTTCTCAGCCCATCAAAGGCCTTGACAGGGGTGACCTCCGATGACATAAGCAGCTAGTCATTCAGAGGTTGACAGCTCTGAGTCCAAACTCAGCCAGCTGAGGCCTACACCTCAGGTCTACTCCTCAGGCCTACACCTCAGGCCTACTCCTCAGGCCTACACCTCAGGCCTACTCCTCAGATTCAGCATTGGGAAGGTAAACCATTTTTATCCTCATCTCGTGGGCTAGGAATCATGGGAGGGAGAGGTTTTGGAGGGTATCAGAGGGAGGGGCATGGGGGCTATGGCTTTTGGAACTGACTCCAACTTGAGGCAATTGTAGGCTGCATTCCCCCATAACCAAACCCCAACCTCCAACACAACCAGCAGGTCGCCATGGTTTCCCAGTCAGGAAACTAGACAGCATTTCTACAGGCTGGAGATCAGGGATGTGTGTTACTGAGACCGTCAGTGGCTCATAATTAATAACTTAAAGGTCCCAGTTTTTTCCAGGTCGAGAAGGTCTCTGCAGGAGGCTCTTGGGGCACAATGGTAGTGTCCCTGTTTTTGAGCCAAGAGACCTGGCTTCAAATCCCACCTGCTGCAGAGGTTTGTATTAACACTTCCGAACAGTTTGTTGAAAAATCACCTCAATTAAGATGATGCAGTGGCAGTGTCCCTCCCTCTAGATGCAGAAGCCCAGATTTGATTCACAATTGCTCTAGACATGTGTAACAATGTCTCTGAGCAGGCTGATTTGAGAGGTAATTCAGTGGCCCTTCTTGCCCACGACTTAATTGTGAAGAGGTTGAGTTTTTGCCTCAGGTCAAATTGCACAATAGTATTTCCTTCTCAACAAAAATAGAAAGAACTGCGGATGTTGTAAATCAGAAACATAAACAGAAATTGCTGGAAAAGCTCAGCAGGTCTGGCAACATCTATGGAGAGAAATCAGAGTTAATGTTTTGGGTCCCGTGACACTTCCTAAGAACTGAGTTCTGAGCTTTTCCAGCAATTTCTGTTCTTGTTAATATTCCCTTTTTTTCTACATCTCTGACAACTTCTGGTAAGAGGAAATTCACACACTGTCTGTGTATGTCACTTTTTGTTTGATGTCCCTCAGAGGAAGGATTTGTCTAGCATATGAAAATTATCCCCCACAAACAATTTTTGTTTTTAAATGCTATCTTCTTTGAAGTTGAATGTGTTCAAGTTGAGGCCTGGCTACAAATGCACATTGCCTAGAAGGCAGGCATGATGCCTGATCTTCTCATCTTGCACTCATCAGGACAAATGAGAAGCTTTCATGTTCCTCTTTCGACAATATTAAAGCTCTTAAAATCAGATGCCTTCCATATTGGAAAGTATTCATACAGAATCTCCTGCTTACCTTGGTAGTGAACTCAAAGACAAATCAAAAACAATTGGATTCTGGACCTGACCTATTCTTTACAAACCTATAATGACGCTTTCATCCTGCTCAACCACCCTGCCTTTGGTGACAGATTTCCCAAGATTGATGTTAACCTGAGACATCTGCAGTTGCCTCATTTCTAACTGCTTCTTTCTCTGTTAGAACTATTGAGTAACTTTGAGTAACTTCCAGTTGGACACATCAAATGGTGCACAATATCCTCCATCAAAGTATTTGTCAACATTCCTTAAAATTCTAACAACATGGCTGAATTCCACAAGATGTTTCTCTGGAAAAGAAATACTTAGGATGTAAGAAGCTTTGTGTTGCACAAATAGTATATATTGCCTCACTCAGGCAAGCTCTGGTTCAATCAGTAATTCTCATTAAAGCCGAGAAGGTCCAAATAGAGTTGTGCTTGATTGAGCGGTTCTAGTGGCCAATGTAGAATGCCAAATAGGACAAGACAAGCATGATTGAATTAGCATCAAAGCAGACTGACATCCAAATGAGAGGCTGTCGGAAGTATTTCTCAATAAATCCCATAATCTTTTCTTGGTCCTGAGCCTCAATGAAATAAGTTGCCCTTGTCCAATATATGAGAGTTAAAACATCATCACATGCTGCATGCATTCATTGCTTCAAGAAGTATAGTTAAGCTACCTCATTACACAGGGAGAATCTCTATGTACACAGCATTAATGGGCATCATTATTGATTGCTGGCCGTGAATTATAGACAGAGTGGATCTATTTCACACGTCAACTCCTGTCATTTTCCATCTATTGATAGGTAAATGAGGGCTAGTTCTTTGCTGTTTGTTTTTTTTCTAGGAAACACATTAAATGTGATCTGAAGGCAGGCTAAATCTCTTCAAGGAGAAAGTCAAGCTTATGATACCTGCAGCTAAAATAACCCCCTTCCCTGCCCCAAGTTCGAATTGCTATCAATTTCAGCCATAATTTGTGTCTCTTTAGGCTACTTTAACACGATATAATAATAAGACCATAAGACAAAGAAGCAGAAATTAGGCCTTTCGGCCCATCAGGTCTGATCTACCATTCAGTCATGACAGATACGTTTCTCAACTCCCTTCTCCCACCTTCTCTCTGTAACCTTTGATCCCCTTAACAATCAAGAACCTATCTATGAAAGTTGCTGGAAAAGCTCAGCAGGGATCTGGCAGCATCAGTGAAGACAAATCAAAGTTAGTGTTTCAGGGCCGATAACCCTTCCTTAGGTTCTGAGGAATGTTAACTCTGACTTTAATTCAAGATGCTGCCAGACCTGCTGAGCTTTTCCAGCAACATCCATAGATAGGTTCTTGATTGTTTGCAACAACTTCTGGTTTTGTTCCTGATTTTATAACATCCGCAGTTCTTTCGGTTTTTATTAAGAACCTATCTATCTCCATATTAAGTATACTCAATTACCTTGCCACTACAGCCTTCTGTGGCAATGAATTCCATAGATTCACCACTCTCTGGCTAAAGAAACATTGAAGTCTATGGAACAATATTTGGTTTAGCTCTTAATGCCTCTCTCAGTCCTCTCAAAGTGCTATTCTTTTACCATTACTCAAGGTCTTGTAAATTCACAATCTTTGACTAAATATCTATGATCATTAGCTATTTCTTGATGTGAGATACACTCAGGGTCATGAATTTCTGCTCTGACCCTTCAAGTGATTGAACAGTATCCCTTGAAGTGGTGGGTTCTGGACTGTGGGATCTTTGCTTCCTTTTCTTTCCTTCCCTGCATCATCAAACTTACGGTATGATTGAAAGAGCACCGTAACTTTATCACCAAGTGGTTGTTGTATTGAATGATTGATAATGAGCGCAATGCTGCCATGCCTCAGAAGATAATCAGTGACACTTTCTCTGGCACCCCTGCAATTTTTGAAACATAAGTAAATAGGGCCTGGCTGAGGAGATGCTTTTTAGCCATTCAGACACGGTGTCCAGTCTATCTTGCTTTTATTCATCTGTGAGATGTCGGCGACACTGGCTGTGCCAGCATTTATTGCCCATCCCGAGTTGCCCCTTGTGAAGGTGATGGTGAGCTGCCTTCTTGAACCGCTGCAATCCACCTGCTGTGTGTTGACCCAGAATGCCATTGTAATTATTTTACATGGGTTTTGCCTGCTTTCCTGTGGAGATAGACATCTTTTTACAGTCTTCCACTGATTTCGGAGAACGTGGCAGAGGCATTACTGGTGAAATTTCTCTTCCACTCTCATGTGGCGCCATTACAAAATTCACTAAGCCTGGTGACTGTGACATGATCATCCCACAAAGAGTTGTGTTAACTTGCGAAAACCTTTGCTGGCAAGTACTTACTACCTAGATTAGATTCCCTACAGCGTGGAAACAGGCCCTTTGGCCCAACAAGTCCACACCGACCCTCCAATTTCCCTCTGATCCATTTCCCTCTGACATCCGAGATTCCAAAGAATATTCATCCTATTCATTTAATTGCTTTATGAGTGTAACTGCCTTGTTTGGGTTATGCAAAACAATCAGACACTGTAAAATTATGAAGAAGGGTCAAGCAACACTGCATGATAACCCCATACTAATTGTTATCTGCATGAAGGTGGCTATTCACCTTATCAAATATCAACTACCCTCAGATTTTGGGAATTAAACAACTAACAAACTGAACATTTCTATCACCTCAGTTGCCTCAACTCCAATGCTAAACTGACCATCTAAAATCTCTGGAGGAAGTGAGGACTGCAGATGTTGGAGATCAGAGTCAAAAGGTGTGGCGCTGGAAAAGCACAGCAGGTCAGGCAGCATCCGAAGAGCAACAGAGTTGATGTTTCTGTGGATGGTCCAGTGTGATTGACCACTCTGCACCAGATTTGTAAACAAGACTCAATCTCGTCAATTCTGTGGACAATTCTGCCAAGACAAAGCTCATGCCAACAAAACCTGATCAATTAAATATTCCACCTGTCATATTGTTGAAGAAGAGATTCTGGGAAGTTTTGAGCATTTCCCATCTCTTGGCAGGCACCTAATCTCTGAATCAGATTTTTGCACAACACTCTTGGAATTTCATTTTCATCTTCTTTACTCTAGGGAGAGCACTGTCAACAGCTCTAGTCTCTCCTAAACTGTCTCGTGCCCCTAGTATAATGGTCAACATCATGGTATGGGCTAAACTAACACGTTTAGTATGGCCTTTGATGGACAAGAAGACCCCTCACATGGCCAGATTGAGTGTGATTATCCAAATGTCTTTGATCTGAGAGACTGTAACCTCTGAACTTTGTGTACATGTAAACAGCTAAGAGTTTATTTCAAGCTTCATCACTAAAATTCTCATCTCCTCCCCGTTGTCTCTCCAGGGCCATGTATCGTGCTTCACAGAAAAGTCTCCAAGTCAGTTATTTACCTGTTTCAGGTGGGAGTGTCTTCAGCTGTGGAGTGTCCTATTCAGGTGAAATATTTTACTGACAGTCAAGCTAGGAAACTCCTTGAGTAACACCATGTTGCACTTTATGTTGCCTACTATTTACTATGCATCTTGCATGGTGTTCTGTTCGGGAAAAGGCACAAACTTTTTTATGATCAACTAGTTCAGAGATATTATTACACTCCTCCTGAGCAGTTGGGTCTTGAACACTGATCTTCTGGCCCAGAAGGAGGGACACTACCACTGTGCCACATAATGCAAGATCCCAACCTCCACAATCGTTTTGACCCTCAAACGTTTTCTCCTAGTTGATAGCGTCATGGCTAACTTTAGATATTTTTTAGTCCACTAATTTAGAAATGTTATTTCTCACACACTGGAACACAGGTTTCCTGGCTCAGAGATAGGGACATTACCACTGTGTCACAAGAAGCCTGAGATTCTCTGAGTGCAGCATAAGCTTCTGAATCCACAATATCTGATAAGACATGACCTAACCTCTTAATGTGTTTCAGGATTCCTAATTTGGACAGTGCCAAATGACCTGCCTTTGTGCTCTAGTTTGAGGTCTTACAGCCATTTTAATTTACTTGTTAAGACAACCAGATGAAGGGCAATGGTAAATTATATACTTGGAACATTTATAAAGAGAAATGGTAATGACTAGATTGTTAGGTACAAAGTAAACATATGTTACGCTGCATCCATGAAAAGGCAAAGTTCAATGACTAGCCCTATTATCATGAAAAGTATTAGAGTCTAGCTTCATACTTCACTAACTGGCTTGGGGTTGTGATAACACCAGCAAGGGGAAACACATACCCTGTTGAAACTTCTTCACTATTTTAACATCCTCTGTTAGGTCACCTGTCTTGCTTTGCTTGTCTAGAAATTGAACTCAGCACTGATAGAGGGTCAATTATACCAAAGATTTTGTGCTGAAGTCAACCAAGGTTCAATGATGTATTAGCATAGCAGGTCAATGTTAGCTTTGTACATGTTTGCCCTTGTGAAATGATTTCTTTGTTTGCTGCTGACCTGTCACACAGGCGTTATCACTGGACACCTTCTCCCTTGTCATTTAAGCATTTCTATCAGAATATTGCATACACATTATGTTACTTAAAGCAATGAAGCTATTTATTTTGCTTAACACATTTATTATGGTTGATATGGACTTGTTTTGAATAGGCTCAGACAGATTAGGCTGAATGCACTCCTCCTGTCCTGTACTTTTTTCATTCTTTTAATTCCCCCACAGGCACTGCTGGCTGGACCAACATTTGTTGCTCATCTCTTGTTTTCCTTGAGAAGGTGCTAGTGAATATCTCTCCATCTTTCAAAGCCTCTTTTCATCTGACTTCACCTCAATCAGGTTTCCTTCTTCGTCTTGTAGTTATCCAATTTCACTTAAAGGCATCTGTGCTATTAATTGTAAGTACTCCTTATGGTTACAAGTTCCACAGTTTAGCTATTCATTTTTAAAATTTCTTTTATCCTGATTTTTTATCCTAATAGGTTTATTTGTGACTATTGTATATTCATAGCCCATACTTCTAGTCCTTTCATTAGTGCGAATATCTTGTATATGTCTATGTTATCAAAACATTCCATATGGTTATTGACGTCTGTGAATCCCATTGATAGGAGAGGCAGTGGTGCAGAGGTAATGTCTCTAGTCTCGAAATCCAAACTCCCAGGCCGGTGCTTTGGGGATATGTGTTCACATCCCACTCATGTAACCTGAATTCATCAAAACCTGGAGCAAAAATCTGACCATATAACCACTGTCCGTGGTTTTTCTTTATAAAAACCCATCTGGTTCACTAATGTCCTTTAGGGAAGGACATTTTCTGTCCTTACCCGCCTGGCCTACATGTGACTCCTGACCCACAATGATGTGGTTGGCTCTTAACTGCCACCTGACCAATTGGGCATGGTTAATTAATAGCCAGATCAGACAGTGATGGCCGTATCAAATAAATGAATGAATTATTCACCGTGCAAGGTGTCTCAACCTGTTTGATATCATCACACAGTGTAATACCATTCCACTTATTTTGTTTTGCACTTTCTCCAGTGCCTCTGTATCATTTCCACAATATAACGTCCAAAAGTGTTCACACTACTCTGAGTGTTGCTTGGAATAAGAAGAAATAGTTGGAGTGGTTGAAACATCTTGACGCACTTCACACACTAAATTACCTTTGCCAATCAGTTCTGGTGTCATGTAGGCGAAGATGGCAGCTTCTATAGCAGCAATGATGTGATACACAGAAATTTGATAAATAACCAATTAATCATCGTTTATTCAGAGAAAGTAAGTTATCTTAGCCAATGCACAGAGCTCCTAATTTACCAAAGAATATTCTGTTAGACTTAATGTCGAAGAGAGCCAGGTGAAGACAAAGAGATCTGTCTTGCACAGCAAGCTGTGTGGTGGAACACACAAACTGAAAGGGCCATGGAAGCGGATTCAATGGTAACTGGCTAAAGAGAACTGAATGGTTGCTTGGTAGTGCTGAACTTAAACCTCACTCAAAATGGTATAAAGTCAAAGCCTTTTGTATTGCACTCATCAAAATTGACACACAAGAAGCCAATCTTAGAAAGGGAACATCAACTTGTGGAAACAGGCCATTTGGCCTAACAAACTCACACTGACCTTCCAAACAGCATCCCACCCAGACTTACCTCACCCCTGCATTTCCCATGGCTAATCCACATAGCTTACATATCCCTGGACATTATGAGCAATTTAACATGGCCAATCCACCTTACCTGCACACCTTTGGGCTGTGGGAGGAAACCCATGCAGACACAGAGAGAATATGCAAACACCACACAGGCACTCACCCATAGCTAGAATTGAACCCAGGTCCCTGGTGCTGTGAGACAGCAGTGTTAACCACTTGGCCTCTGTGCCACCCCTTGTAAACTGGTGTTTCTCCCGTAGATGTGGATTCTTGCATCCCAGCCTTGATAAGTGCATGAGGAAATGCAAGACATTGTGTCTCTTTTTAACAATGGTAAAAATAATACACTAAGTATTTGAAGAGGAGAAAATTGGAGGTCTTTTAGGAAAATAACTAATAGACTTTGCTTTCTGAGAAATGGAAGCAGAAAGATGGACCTAAATTACCTTTCTGTGTGCCTGAAGATGCTATATCTGACAATGCAGCACTTTCTCGGTGTTGGCTAATTGTTCATGTGTTGGCATAAGCCTTGAATTCATAAACTAATGCTTCAATGGCAAAAAAGCAACCCACTTCTTCTTATTCATTCATTCAGTGTCACTCAGTGTCTCAGTAGTTATTGCTCATCCCTAGTTGCTGTGGAGAATGAGGAGGTGAGTGATTTTCTTGAACCTCTGCAGCCCTTGGTGGAGTAGGGTCACCAATGGGTGCTGTCAAGCAGGGAGTTGACATCCTCACCTGGTTTACACTACATGTCATTCCAGACCCACTGCAATGTGGTTCACTCTTAAAAGGAACCTTAGAGAGGACGCTTCTTTACTTGGGGCAATCCAGAATGAGAGGTCAGAGTTTTAGGATATGGAGAAACAGATTTCAAACAGAGACGAGGAGAAACTGCTTCAATGAAATGTTTGTGAATCTGTACAATTCAACAACCAAGGGTGAATGGATGCTGGGGGTGCACTGCGTAAATATAAAGGAGAGATAGGTTTTTAATCAGTAATGGGCTGAAGGGTTCTGAGGAATGGGCCAAAGAGTGGCGTTGAGGCTGAGGCTGATCAATCATGCTGACATTAAAAGGCGGAGCAATTTCAAGGGGCTAAATTGCCTACTCCTGCTCTCAGTTCTTATGTTCTTAACTGTGCTCTTGGTAATTAAGGATGGGCAATAAATTTGGGGCTAGCCAGTGATTTCTTTCATTTGCGAGTGATTAAAGTAAAAGGAGTATCAGTGTAACTCCAAGTCTGGCTGGCTCTATACTCATGGAAAGATCATTATTACAACTAATCTCATATGGTTTCTTTCGATCTGGAAAGAATTCCTACTTCATGCCTAACTAAGAATGCGGACACAAATTGCACACAGAATTTTGATTGAATATTTTTCATCTAAATTCATTGACTTATCATTGAATACAACATCAGATTGTTCTTTAAAACACAATGGGCATAATTGTACAGGGGTGTGAACAGAGTGGAAAATAGCAAGGTGGGAGAATTGTGTGAGAGGATGGGTGAGGACGTTCTCAAATTTGGAAGCAACTTGTCACAATTTTAAACAGAACTTTGGGTATCAAGACAAAGTTCTCATGAGGAATTATTTGTTAGATGCCTTTAAATATTGCCTTGTCTTGTCTTGCATGGCTTTTTCAGCTTCATTTAGTCCAAATCTTGCTTTACTCAGATGCAGCCTTAAATCCTTCCATTCACCAAGAGGAAATGAGATGTCAACAATTCCCAACATGGAAAGTCCAAGCTCTGGAATGTCATCTTGGACATCCGGCAACAACATCTCAGAGCATGCTCCAGGAGTATCTGCCATGCTCAGCCCCAATCTGAGTCAGTAAACTGAGGTTAGCGGTAGATATATCAGTGCAGACTCGATGGGCCTTTTCAACACTGTGTGAATCGGTGAATCGAGGGATGCTGGTGTCGGACACTAGACAACCACTCAGGACACTCACAGTACATTTCTGATTGATTCTGGAAAGTTTCTGCACTGTGAAGCTGTTCTGCAACAGGCTGCTGCAAGGACACTCCGTGTGCTCGGACAGGCAACAAGTTTACACATTGGATCAGGCTGCATTCCAGGGCTGTTAACTTGCTACCAGCCTTGCCTTCTTATTGCCTTGCCATTTAGCACAGACAGCAAGCTTGACATGGTCATCAGCAGCTCTCATTCCAGCCACGAGAAGACAGCCTGAAGCTGGTTCAGTCAATCAAGGGTGGCCTTTGATACCAATCCTGAGTCTTTGGGTTGGTTCGTCAGCCAGTCGGAGCTGTCGGGGTCAGAATCCTCTCCTCGTAAGCAATGAGGCAATCTGCCCCCTGTCCCGGTTCTATCCGCTGTGGACTGTTGAGAGAGAAAAGGAAAAGCTGAGTGAGATTAAAGTGGGTGGCACAGCTCCAGGCATAAGGTACCAGCAGAGGGAAAGTTGTGAGGTGTCCCAGGAAAGTGAGTAGGCATAGCAATGCCTATGCAGGTTTAGGAAGGTGGATAAGAGTGAGTGTGGGAAGATGCTGCAGGTAATAATGAGAATGGTACAGCATTAGCCTTGGTGGAAGCTGGATATAATCACAGAGATGGAGTGACAGCGAGGTATCACGAAGAATGTGATAAGAGAGCAGAGAAGCTCATTGACCTTCTTCCTTCATTGCCAGGCCATCCTCTGGGTGGCTGAGGCAGCACAGATCTAGATCGCCATCTTGGGCCAGGCTGCCAGAGCCTGATGGTATGGGTGGAGATGCTGATGCAGGGGTGGAGATGACATCTGCACAATCTCATCCACCAGGACCTCCTGATGCCTGTGCAAAACTGGGGTGCCATATTCTGGGGCAAAGATCAGGAAACGTGCAGGGCATCTCCAGACGGATTGCATTCCTCTGAGGGAAAATAGCCTTTTAAAGATGGCACGATGGTAGGAAAGCCAGTCTATTATGATACGCTTCGGCAGTGAGTTTTCAGGCACGATGAGCCAATAGAATCCAGATAGCATTGAATGGATGCCATAGAGGCGTGGTAGATAGTCAATGAGGCACAATTGGATGGTACAGTATGAAATCTTGCTAGGAGTGAAACCAGCAAAATTAGCACAAGCTGAGATATCATATGATTCTGCCCTATCTTCTGCATGATTAATTTGCTTTAGAAAATCCCCTCATATGTTTGAATGTTAACTTAGTAGAGTTTAATTAATAAAGCTGAACATGAATTTATCACTAAAAGGTCATTTTTAATTAATATTTCAATCCACTACCTGGAATCAACTCGATTATAAATTAATAAAAATGCTTTCAATATATGCAGTTAGTTACACCAGGATAGATGGATTCTTGGGAAACTAAATTAAATGTAAGATATTTTTGAAAAAAAAAAGATGAGTAGTATTTAAGGCAATACAGTGATACAATGATAATATTGCTGGATTGGTTATCAGAGATCTGGCCTAATACTTGAGCAACATGAATTCAAATCCTGCAATTGGTGCAATTGGTGGGATTTAAATTCAACTCATTAAATGGGGAATTGAAACAGTGACCAAGAAACTATCACTGATGGTTGTAAGAAACCCATCTCATTCACTAATGTCTTTTGGGGAAGGAAATCTGTCATCCTTACCTGGTCTGACCAACTTGTGACACCTACAATAACGCGGATGATCTTTAAACATTATTTGCGATGCTCAGATCAGCAACTTAGTTCAAGATCAATTCTGACCTTCCCAGTGACCCCACACTCTATTAAATAATTTTAAAAACAAGTGTCTTTGAGTCCACTAGTTCTTTCGGGTGATGCTTAATTTGAGAGTTTCCTTAAAAGTCTGCTAATGGTGCAGTTAGCAAAAATTAACCATTTGATTTTGTTTTATTCATTCATGGGATATAAGTGTTGCTGGTCAAGCCAGCACTTATTGCTCATCCTGGGCTACCTTTGAGAAGGTGGTGGTGAGCTGCACCTGTGAGCTGCTGACATCCTGATACTGTAGATAGACCCACAATGCCGTTAGAGAGGGAATTCCAAGGTTTGACCTCATGACACTGGTTTATTTCCAAGTCAGGATGGTGAGTGGCTTGGAGGGTATCTTGCAAGTGTCAGTGTTCCTGCATGTATGTGATTAGCTCAATCATGGGATATCCCTTTTGGAAGGTGGGCTGGTTTCAAATATGACACCTTGAAACAAAAGCTAACTGTTGCAGAAGCTTTTGCAAATGAATTCGACTACATCTGGCATGGGGCATACCTAACTGTGGTGAATTCAGCCAAAAAGAGGAAATGCTTTTCCGGATATCTATTTAATATGGGCAGGTAAAGGACAATGTGCAAACCACTTTGGGTACTGTGTGCAGGGATCCACTCAGTATTATAGCTTGTTCCACACAGGGGAGTGCAGACATTGCATTGTGTTTAGCATCAATAACATGTACCATGCAAAACCATGGCTTGTCAGAGTCTCTATGGGTAGCATCAATTGAGTAATCCTTTGAGACTTCTTGTGCCATTAAATAAATTTCCCACTAATTCTTTGACAGCAGTATTTTATTTTAAGAAGGAACCTTAGTTCATAACAGGATAAACACTGGAAGTCTATAAATATTCCTCAATTGATTTCCTTTTTCCTCTCTTCTCATGCTTTGTTTGCCTCAACACTCTGAAATTGACTCATTTTAAAATATCAGGTTTCATTCCCATTACTGAAATCCTGCTCCCAGCATAAATCTGAACTGAACAAACAGATTTTTCAGACAAATTAGTTATGCACCTCCAAGGAATGGACACTGAGGCTTCAGTAAAATGATTTCTGGAGATGATACACGATAGTAAATGTGCACGCTTTTAGAAATTGCCGACAACAGTCAGATTTTTCAAGGGGGGTTAGAAGCCAAAAGGTTGAGCTGGCTGCCTCTTGGGTTCCCAGTGATGGAAGATTCTGTATGAAAGAAACATTATTATTCAGTAGCAGCTTCTCCTTTAATGGAAAGCAACCTTGTGGCAAGGGCAGAAGAAGTGATTTGAAAACAGAAAAAGCCGACATTGCATGCAGGTGATATTGTAAAGGCCAGTTCTGTGCCTTGAAGCTGAATGACAAAATGAGTTGTCAATCTGAGCACCTGTCCCCTCGTTCATCCATAAACTGACGGCTAAATTCATCAATTGCTCACTCCCAGCAGGACATGGGCTGCAAGAAATTGAGAGTTACTGGTTAGCAAAGAAAACTGGCATCCAAACTCGCTCAGCCACCCTTCCTTTGTGTACATTCCCCACTGGGAAGTTGGACAGCTGAAGTTATCCCTGAAGACCTTGTTGCATTATGTCTGACATTTAGTATCTTTAAGAAACACATTCGTGAAACCATCACCATCTCCTAGCATGCATCGTCAGGGTGTAGCACTCCTAGACTCCATCCTCACTGGGGCCACTTGAAGCACGATATATTCACAGAGGCATCCTACTCTTTGTAATGAAATAACTCAACATTAGCGCAGACTCTGAAGTGCTTGTGATTGTAATATATGCATATCCGGAGCAGTAAACAACATCTGTTGATTCTTTCAGTGCAAACTTGCCCATATTTAATTCTTCTGTTCAAGGAGTTAACATAAGCCGTGCCTTATCAGGTAGAAATACTGGAGGGGAAGCCCAAATTATGGTGATAATTCACTTATACTTTTTGTTTGAGGAGCACTATGTTCTTCCAGTATCCTAATCAACATTCCTTCTTCAATTATCACCAAAAACACATTAAGCAGTTGTTCACCTCATTAAACATTTAGTCCCTCTGCCACTGATACCCAGTGTGTACCACCTGCAAGATGCAGTAAATCAGCAAGATTCCTTCAACAGTCCCTTCTAAACCAGCAACTAAAACACAGAAGGATGAGGGTATCAGATTATTTGTTACACAACTGCCTGCAAGTTCTCCTCCAAGTCACACACATCCTGATTTGGAATTATATTAATATTGGCTTTGCTGTTGCGAGGTTAAAATCCAGAACTCTCTCGCTAACAGCACTCTGGTATCCCTTTCTCCAGCTTGCTTAGGGGTGGACAATACTTGGTGGCCTAGCTAACAACACCTATATCCCATGAATCAATAAGTACATGCGAGGATAGAATGTGGAATTTCCCACCAAATAAAACAGTTGAGGTGAACAGAGTAGATACATTTAAGGGGAAAATAAATAAACACAAGAGATCATAGCGAGTTTTGAGAAGATTTGTAGCTCAGGTTGATGTTCTGGATGTAGGTTTGCTCACTGAGCTGGAAGGTTCATTTTCAGATGTTTCATTACTATACTAGGTAACATCATCAGTGAGCCTCCGGATGAAGCACTGGTGGTGTAGCCCGCTTTCTATTTATATGTTTGAGTTGGGTGGTGATGTTGGACAAGAGAGCATAAAACCATAAGACCATAAAACATTGGAAAAGAAGTTAGACCATTCAATCCATCAAGTCTGTTCTGCCATTCAAACATGGCTGACATGTTTCTCAACCTCATTATCCTGTTTTCTCCCCGTAACCCTTGATCCCCTTGACAATCAATAACCTATCTATCTCAGTCTTTAAAACACTCAATGACCTGGCCACCACAGCCTTCTGTGGCAATGAATTCATGGGTGACAAAGGAACAGTGCTGTGAAAGCTTGTGATTTCAAATAAATCTGCTGGAATATAATCTGGTGTTGTGTGATTTCTATCTTTGTCCACCCAGTTCAACACTGGCACTTCCACATCAAGGATACGCAGATTGATAAATTGATAATGTGGACATCATCTGTATTGGATCAACCGTGGTCCCACTGAATGGTGCAGCAGGACTGAAGGACTGAATGGCCTATTCATGTTCCTATTTCTTCTGGTTTTATGGAGATGAAGACTGGAAAAAGAGACTCATGTGGAACATGAATGTCGTCAGAGACCAATCGGGCCAAAAGACCAGTTTCTGTTCTGTACTTTCTGTAGAACCCTGTGTAATTGATGCTTGTAAATGAAACTCATGCAGAATAGATTTCTGACTTCAAAAGAACTTATTCAATGTGGCCATCCTTTTGAAAAGTTTCAACAATCTGATCAGCGATTCTATTATTGAAAAGATGTTTTTATTTCAAACCAACATTTGCTTTTATTATTGTTGAAAGATCAAAGCCCCTCATGCAGGATTGAGCCAATGCTGAACACAGCAGAAGCGGTAAATCAATTAGTGGCAATTATATGCCGCAAAAAAGGATGTTAAATATCTGGGAATCTTTAATATTAGACAGTAGAAGCCATATGCCTACTTTATAGTGAAGAGAAGTACAACTGACTCCAAGTAAAAGTGTACACATTTTTAATCATCCTTTTTAGGCACATTATGATATATCTCTGGAACAAGTGGGGCTTGAACCCATGCCTTCTGGCCTAGAGATTGAGATACTACCACTGTGCCACTATTAAATGAGTGTGTAATGTAAAATGTTAGATCAACTGCCCTTTATATGTTACAATTAATGAAAATGAGACCCAGGAGGGATGTATAATTATTGAAATGTGAAATATAGGTGCAGGAGCAGGCCATTCAGCCCATTGAGCCTGCTCCACCATTCAATGCCATCATGGTTAATTATACAACTCAGTCCTCTGTTCCCACTTTCTTCTCATACCCAGTGACTCAGATCAGGGGCAGCCAATGACCCAGAGCGGGGACAGCGAGTGACCCTAAGTGGGGACAGCCAGTGAACCTGAGTGGGGATAGCCAGTGACCCTAAGTGGGGACAGCCAGTGACCCTGAGTGGTGACAGTGGGATAGCCAGTGACTCAGAGCAGGGACAATGAGAATATCCAGTGGCTCAGAGAGGAACAGTCAGTGACTCAGAGCAGGAGCAATGAGGACATCCAGAGACCTAAAATCGGAATAATGGGGATACCAGTGACCTAGAGTGGGACAGCCAGTCACCCAGCTGCATATTATTTTACTGACTTATTAATCCAAAAATACGGAATATTGCTTAATTTCAAATTCCACCATGTGTAATTTTGAGGTCAGTTTATTTTTTATTCTCTCATGGGATATGGGCATTGTTGGCTGGACCAACATTTATTTCCTGTCCCTGGTTGCCCCTTGAGAAGGTGGTGATGAGTTGCCTTCTAGAACCGCTGTTTTCTGTTTATGCTTTCTATAGACCCCATTGGCCTTAGGGAGGGAGTTCCAGGATATTGATCCAACGACACTGAAGGAACTGTGATATATTTCCAAGTCAAGATGGTGAGTGACTTGGAGGGGAACTGGCAGGTGGTAGTGTTCCAATGTATCTTCTGCCTTTGTCCTTCTGAATGGAAGTGGTCATGAGTTTGAAAGGTGATGGCTGAAGAGCCTTGGCAAATTTCTGCAGTGCACACTGCTGCTACTCTTGGTGGTGGAAGGAGTGAACGTTTGTAGATGTGGTGCCAATCAAATGGACTGGATTGTCCTGGATGGTGTCCTGAGTGTTTTTGGAGCCACAATCATCCAGGTAGGTGGGCAGTATTCCATCACACTCCTGACTTGTAGATGATGGACAGACTTTGGGGAGTCAGGAGATGAGTTTACTCGTTGCAGTATTCCTCGCCTCTGACCTGATCTTAGAACATTATAGTGCAGTACAGGCCCTTCAGCCCTTGATGTTGTACCACCCTGTGAAATGAATCTGAAACCCATCTAACCTACACTATTCCATTCTCATCCATATGCCTATCCCATGACCATTTAAATGCCCTTAAAGTTGGAGAGTCTACTACTGTTACAGGCAGGCCATTCCATGCCCATCCTACTCTCTAAGTAGAGAACCTCTGACATCTGTCCTATATCTATCACCCCTCAATTTAAAGCAATGTCCCCTTGTGCTAGCCATTACCATCTGAGGAAAAAAGGCTCTCACTGTCCACCCTATCTGACCCTCTGATTATCTTATATGTTTCTATTAAGTCACCTCTCAACCTTCTTCTCTCGAACGAAATCAACTTCAAGTCCCTCAGCCTTTCCTCATAAGACCTTCCCTCCATACCAGGCAACATCCTAGTAAATCTCCTCTGAACCCTTTCCAAAGCTTCCACATTCTTCCTATAATGGAGTGACCAGAAGTGCATGCAATACTCCAAGTGCGGCCTCACCAGAGTTTTGTACAGCTGCAGCATGATCTCGTGGCTCTGAAACTCAAATCCCCCTCCCAATAAAACCGAACAACCCTATCAACCTGGGTGGCAACTTTCAGGGAGCTATGCACATGAACACTGAGACCACTCAGTCCATCTACACTACCAAGAATCTTACCATTCACCCAGTACTTTGCATTCCTCTTACTCTTTTCAAAGTGAATTACTTCACACTTTTCTACATTAAACTCCATTTGCCACCTCTCAGCTCAGCTCTGCAGCTTATCTATATCCCTCTGTAACCTATAACATCCTTCAGCACTGTCCACAACTCTATCGACCTCAGCGTCATCTGCAATTTTACTAACCCATTCTTCTACGCCCTCATCTAGGTCATTTATTAAATTGACAAACAGCAGCGGCCCCAAAACAGATCCTTGCAGCACATCACAAGTTTCTGAACTTCAGAATGCATGTTTTCCAACAACCACCGCCCTCTGTCTTCTTTCACCTAGCCAATTTATGATCCAATTTATGCTATATCACCTTCATGTCTCCGTATTTTGCGCAGTAGCCTAAGATGGGGAAACCTTATCAAATGCCTTACTGAAATCCATATACACCACATGAACGACTTTATCCTCATCCACCTGTTTGGTCACCTTCTCAAATAACTCAATAAGGTTTGTGAGGCATGACCTACCCTTCACAAAATTGTGTTGGCTATCCTTAATCATATTATTCCTTTCGAGGTGATAATCAATCCTATCTCTTCTTACCTTTTCCAATACTTTACTCACAGCCGAAGTAAAGTTCACTGGTCTATACCTTGTAGCTGGGAGAAAGTGAGGATTGCAGATGCTGGAGTACCAGAGTTGAAAAATGTGGTGCTGAAAAAACACAGCAGGCCAGGCAGCATCCGAGGAGCAGGAGAATTGATGTTTTGGGCATAATCCCTTCTTCAGGAATGAGGCTGGTGTGCCAAGCGGGCTGAGATAAAAGGTAGGGGGAAGGGAATTTGGGGGAGGGGCACTGGGAATACGATAGGTGGAAGGAGGTGAGGTTGATAGGCCGGAGAGGGGGTGGGGGTGGAGAGGTCAGGAAGAAGATTGCAGATCAAGAGGGCGGTGCTGAATCCGAGGGTTGGGACTGAGATAAGATGGGGGGAGAGGGAATATCTTGTAGCTGTTGCATTTATATGACAAGTTTAACATTGGGATAAGAAAGCTACTTTGTGTAATAGTAACATCTGGAAGGTCATTTAACCTCATCTTATTTGTGATATACATAAATGATTTGGAGGAAGGTGTAGATTGCCTCATTAACAAGTTTGGTGACACAAAGATTGGTGGAATAACAAATAATGAAGGGACTGTCGGAGAATACAGCAGAACATAGAGAGATTGGAGAGTTGGTCAGACAAATGGAAGATGGAGTTCAATCTGGACAAATGCAAGGAGATGCATTATGGAAGGTGCAATTCCAGAACAAACTATAGAGTAAAGTATTTGAGGATGTAACTCTGAAGATGGACAAGGGAGATCCAGTGGATGTAGTATACCTGGACTTTCAGAAAGCCTTTGATAAAGTCACACATAGGAGGTTAGTCAGCAAAATAAAGGCACATGGTATTAGGGGCAAAATACTGACATGGATTGAAAATTGGTTGGCTAACAAGAAACAAAAAGTAGTGATAAAGGGCTCTCTTTCGGAATGGCAGGCGGTGACCAGTGGTGTGTCGTAGGGATCAATGCTGGAACCGCAGCGTTTTACAATGTACATTAATGATATGGATGAAGGTGCTCAAAGTAATATTAGCAAATTTGCTGATGACGCAAAGCTGGGTGGCAGGGTGAAATGTCAGGTGGATGTTAGGAAAATACAGGGTGACCTGGACAGGCTAGGTGAGTGGACGGATGCATGGCAGATGCAGTTTAATGTGGATAAATGTGTGGTTATCCACTTTGGTGGCAAGAACAGGAAGGCAGATTACTGCCTAAAAGGAGTCAAGTTAGGTAAAGGGGCAGTACAACGAGATCTAGGTGTTCTTGTACATCAGTCAGTGAAAGCAAGCATGCAGGTACAGCAGGCAGTGAAGAAAACTAATAGTATGCCGACCTTCATAACAATAGGAATTAAGTATATGAGCAAAGACGTCCTTCTGCAGCTGTACAGGGCCCTGGTTAGATCACACCTGGAATATTGTGTGCAGTTTTGGTCTCCAAATTTGCAGAAAGACATTCTGGCTATTGAGGGAGTGCAGCGTAGGTTCACGAGGTCAATTCCTGGAATGGCAGGTCCAACTTATGCTGAAAGATTGGAGCGACTGGGCTTGCATACACTTGAGTTTAGAAGGCTGAGAGGGGATCTGATTGAGACATATAAGATTATTAAAGGATTGGACACTCTGGAGGCAGGAAGCATTTTCCACTGATGGGTGAGTGCCGAACCAGAGGACACAGTTTAAAAATAAGGTATGCGCCACTTAGAACAGAGTTGAGGAGAAACTTCTTCACCCAGAGAGTGGTGGGTGTATGGAATCCTCTGCCCCAGAAGGCTGTCGAGTCCAAGTCTCTGGATATCTTCAAGAAAGAGTTGGTTAGAGCTCTTATGGATAGTGGAATCAAGGGTTATGGAGATAAGGCAGGAACAGGATACTGATTGTGGATGATCAGCTATGATCATAATAAATGGTGGTGCTGGCTCGAAGGGCAGAATGGCCTACTCCTGCACCTATTGTCTATTGTCTATTGTCTATAAATGGAAAGGTCCTGGGGAAAACTGATAGTGGCAATGCAGGTCTGTAGAATGGTCAAAAAGGCATATGGCATGCTTTCCTTGATTGGGCAGGGTATTGAGTACAAGGATTGGCAAGTCATGTTACAATTGTATCAGACTTTGGTGCGGCCACATTCGGAATACTGCTTACAGTCTGGTCACCACATTGCCAAAAGGATGTGGGTACTTTAGAGAGGGTGCAGAGGAGGTTCACCAGGATGTTGCCTGGTATGGAGGGTGCTAGCTATGAGGAGAGTCTGAGTAGATTAGGATTATTTTCATTGGAAAGAAGACAGTTGAGAGGGTACCTGATTGAGGCCTTCAAATTCATGAGAGGTGTAGGCAGGATGGATAGCAAGGAACTTGTTCCCAGAATGAAGACTCAATTACTCGGGGTCACAAATTCAAAGTGAGAGGGGAAATATTCGAGGGAGATATGCGTCAAAACTTCTTTACGCAGATAGTGGTGGGTTCGTAAAACACGTTGCCAGCAAAGATGGTAAAGGAGGGAACAATAGCGTAATTTAAGATGCGTCTAGACAGATACATAAATGGGTAGGGAGCAGAGGGACACAGATCCTTTGAAAATAGGCGACAGGTTTAGATGGAGGACCTGGATCAGCGCAGGCTTGGAGGGCCAAAGGGCCTTTCCTGTGCTGTAATGTTCTTTGTTCTTTGTTCTTATTCCTCATACCCTTTCAAGTCAAAAATCTGGTGTCCTTATTCAGTTTGGCTCCATTTGACACCAGAACCCCAAATACCCTGTGAAATGATGTCACAGGTCAGTCAGTTTCCATGAGCACCTTCTCAAGTGCAACTAGAAATGAGCAACAAATACTGGCCTTGTCATCACAACACATCCATCTAGCAAACAACTTTAGAGAAATGAGACCACAAACCTCAAGACAGGAATGAGGCTGGAGGACTGGAGAATACAGATGTCACACTGCTGTTCAGAAAACTATGCAATGACCAGACCCAATGACAACACACATTAATTTGAGTTTGGTGGTGGGAAAGAATTGAGAAACCATAATCCAAATTGACAGTTTCTTAGACAAATGCAAATCAATTCAAGAAAGCGAGCATAGATTCGTCAAAGGCAAATTGCTTTTACTAATTCAATTCAGTCATTTGATGAGGGAACAGAGTATGTTCATGAGGGTAATACAGTTGATGTGATGCACACAGACTTCTGAAAATATTTAATGAATTGGCACTTAGCAGGCTTGTCAGTAAAGTTATAGCTCATGGAATAAAAAGAGTCACAAAGCCTGGTTATGAAATTGCCTGAGTGACGGGAAACAGAGAGTAGGTGTGTGAGGGTGTTCAGAGATGTCTCTGGAGACAATCTTTGCAACCAAGCTCCCTCACTAAGGTCTGTGCAGTATTTACAAAGACAAGTGAGAGAGATCATTCTGAGAACCTCTGCTCAGCTCCCAATGTACAGATGTCAGTGTGTATCACTGATTGTGTATGCTGTTCATTAACATACCAGGGCTAAACCATCATTCTGTATCTCCTGCCAAGCTTCTGTTTAATCCCATCAACATTTCCCTCAATCACGCTTTCCCCTCAAATTCTCTGTTCTCAGCCTGTGTTGAGGAGGGATGGTGCACTTGCCATTTGTGTAGAGTTGGAACCCTTTTACAAGGAACGTACTTCTCTCAGAGAGTCATGAGTCTGTGGGATTCACTATCCCAGATTGTGGTGTGTGCTAGGACACTGAGTGAATTTAAGGAGGAGACAGACAGATTTTTGATTAGTAATGGGTGGAAGGGAGGGTGAGCAGGAAAGTGGAATTAAGCCCGAGATGAGATCAGCCATGATTCTTGGTGGGGCAGGCTTGAGGGACTGAATGGCCAGCGCCTGCTCTGAGTTCTTATGTTTTTATAGAGTTCTCTGACTAATCCCCTGGAATATGTATGGAGTCCTGTTGTTGGTTATGGAGGATCAATGCACATTGAAATGACGTCTTTCAGGCGTTTCTTAGTCATTCCCTGCTGAATTACCACAATGGGGAAACAATTGAGCTATTGACTTGTCCGTTAGCACACTCTGCAATCAATGAAATATTGTATGCAGATAGGATGTGATCTTTGCTTCTGCAGCCTCATTAATACTGACGCTGCATGCCACTGGTTTTGGAGACACACCTGGCATCATTTACCACTGTGGGCAAACTTTGAACCCTGTTTCATTGGTTAAAGGCATGAGCTTGCTCTGTCTTGGAACATATCAGATTCCCTCAAACCTATTGTTTGAGTAACAGTAGCTGACAGTGCTTGGGGACAGGAAGAAGCTTGGGTATGTAGCCTGCACCTATCAAGGGTAGGCATGGGGTGAAGCCATGGTTACATCAAGCTCAACAATAGAATAATTGCTGTTCCTCAAGATGTCTGTACCCTTCTCTGTTCCACTGACTTGAACATACATCACTGAGCTTGTAGTATGGACAAATCTCTGTGAGGCCACAGTGACTAAAAGCAAGTCATGCTAAAATCAACTACAGGGGTGACTCTACTGGAAATGCTGCGTGCTGGAAACATGGTTTGCAAAGAGGTTACTGCAGCCTCTGCAATGGGTTGTTTCAGCTTCTGTGCTTTGATTCTTCAGCTGTAATAGTCGATGACGATGAGATAAACAGCCCCCTCGAACTCAAAGAGGTCAGCACAAAGGTGGTTCTGAGGTTTTCCCTAGCTGATAAAAAGGAGGGTATAGGGACCTCTGTCTGTTAGTAGCACAGATGTTGGAGGTTTCTTCCTTAAGGGAACAAGGATCCTAGGCTGGATTGGGTTATGTAAACACACTCTGGCCTTAAGGGAGAATATATGACTCTTCACACATTCTGCATCATATTACCAAACCATTTAAAATTCTTGTAGCTCCTTCATGATAGCTGTCAAACAGGGAATGGTTAAGACCATGAAGGTTTTTACCATGCAAACAGATACTTGAGTCTTCCATGCTTTGGGTGTTGATGGGGATCATTGACTGAACATTTGCTACATTTCAGTAAGTATCCTTGAGATCCATGACTGTGCCAAACCCCATCCATCGACTGTGAACAGAATTTCTCAGTCTTGGGAGGGATATCAATAGTTTAGAACATAGAACATAGAACAATACAGCACAGAACAGGCCCTTTGGCCCACGATGTTGTGCCAAACATTTGTCCTAGCTTAAGCACCTATCCATGTACCTATCCAATTGCTGCTTAAAGGTCACCAATGATTCTGACTCTGCCACTCCTACAGGCAGCACATTCCATGCCCCCACCACTCTCTGGGTAAAGCACCTACCTCTGACATCCACCCTATACCTTCCACCCTTCATCTTAAATTTATGTCCCCTTGTAACACTCTGTTGTACCCGGGGAAAGAGTCTCTGTCTACTCTATCTATTCCGCTGATCATCTTATAAACCTCTATCAAGTCACCCCTCATCCTTCACCGTTCCAATGAGAAAAGGCCTAGCACTCTCAACCTATCCTTGTACGACCTATTCTCCATTCCAGGCAACATCCTGGTAAATCTCCTCTGCATCCTCTCCAAAGCTTGTGGTCAGTTTCAAATCTGATGGGTTAAACCCAAGATCATAACCAGGACTTTCTCTCATGTTCAGGTTGCTATGAGTGTAATTTGATATGAGGAGTCTGGATGGAGAAGATAGGGAAAACCTGTTTGTATTGGCAGGAAGATTGAGGAAACAAAGGACATTGACATAAATTGAAAAGCAGAGGATCCAAAGGTCCCTTTTTTGGGGAGAAAACACCTTTTCATTCAGTGAGTGGTTAGGATCTGTATCTACAGCCTGAGACTGTGGTGGAGGTAGATTCAATGGTCACTTTCAACAGAGAGTTGGATAATCATCTCAATAAAATTAATTCCCATGGTTATAAGAAAACAAGCAAGGAGACTGGTCATTGCTTTAACAGAAATTTCGAGACAAAGCCTCAGCATCTGTGGAGAGAGAAACAGTGTGAACAATTCAGGTCCAGTGACCCTTCTTCAGAATTAGCCACCTCCAAATAGACCCCACCACTAAGGATATATTTCCCTCCCCTCCCCTATCAGTGTTCCGGAAACATCACTCCCTCCGTGACTCCCTCTTCAGATCCACACCCCCCACCAACCCAACCTCCACACCCGACGCCTTCCCCTGCAACCGCAAGAAATACAAAACTTGCGCCCACACTTCCCCCCCTCACTTCCCTCCAAGGCCCCAAGGGATCCTTCCATATCCATCAGAAATTCACCTGCACCTCCACACACATCATTTACTGCATCCGCTGCACCCGATGTGGCCTCCTTTACATTGGGGAGACAGGCCGCCTACTTGTGGAACATTTCAGGGAACACCTCTGGGACACCCGGACCAACCAACCCAACTGCCCCGTGGCTGACCACTTTAACTCCCCCTCCCACTCCTCTAAGGACATGCAGGTCCTTGGCCTCCTCCATCGCCAGACCATGGTAACACGACGCCTAGATGAAGAGAGCCTCATCTTCCGCCTCATCTCCAACCACAAGGGATGAATGCAGATTTCTCCAGCTTTCTCGTTTCCCCTCCCCCCACCTTTTCTCAGTCCCAACCCTTAGACTCAACACCGCCTTCTTAACCTGCAATCTTCTTCCCAACCTCTCCGCCCCCACCCCCTCTCCGGCCTATCACTCTCACCTTAACCTCCTTCCACCTATCATATTCCCAACGCCCCTCCCCCAAGTCCCTCCTCCCTTACCTTTTATCTTAGACTTTTTGGCACACCCTCCTCATTCCTGAAGAAGGGCTTATGACCAAAACGTCGATTCTCCTGCTCCTTGGATGCTGCCTGACCTGCTGCGCCTTTCCAGCAACACATTTTTAAGCTCTGATCTCCAGCATCTGCAGTCCTCATTTTCTCCTTAGGATAAGGGGTAGCAAATTTAAAACAGAGTTGAGGAGAAACAACTTCTCCCAAACGGTTGTGAATCTGTAGAATTTGCTGCCCCAAAGTGTGGTGGATGATAGGACAGTGACTAAATTTAAGAAGGAGTTAGACAGATTTTTAATTGGTAATGGCTTGAAGGGTTATGAAGAGAAGGCAGGAAAATAGGGGCGAGCAGCGTATCAGGCATGATCAGGCAGGAGCAGACTTGATGGGCTCAATGGTCTCGTTCTGCTCCTATGCCTTATGAATTTATGTGCAATCTTTATTTCACGACAACATTATCAATGGTTCCCTGAGGTCAGTCACCTATGTAAGACCAGATTCTGCTTGGTTACAACCTTCTGCAAACAACAATGTTGTTTTACTGATGTAAGTTGATGGGGGAGTTCACCCAAATTTCTTCAAATAGAACCGAAAAATTTTAATGCCTACCTGAAAGAGCAGGCAGCACCTCAGGTTAATGTACCACCCCTAAGAACTCAGAGTATGATTTGAACTTAGAAAACGGGGAGTGCTCCTGACTGATCCACATCTCGAGGTAAAAACAATGACTGCAGATGCTGGAAACCAGATTCTGGATTAGTGGTGCTGGAAGAGCACAGCAGTTCAGGCAGCATCCAAATAGCTTCGAAATCGACGTTTCGGGCAAAAGCCATCTCTGCTGTCTTAACCACACCCTGAGGCAAAAGCCATCCATGCTCTGAAAGCCATGGACCTTCCTGTTGTCTCAATACCACGGCAAGTTGCGCATCCAATTGATTGAGAAAAGGCCACAAATTTACCTTTCCCCGTTAATTGTTTTGTTTTGTATGATCTGGCTAGCAGTGACACTACTATCCACATCTTCTCTCTGTGCTTTCCACATCACTTAGGGAAGTAAAAAGGACAGTTGTACATTTGACTGCTTCATTTTCTTTGAACATCTGTTACATTATTGAAAGCGAAATGTCATTATTTGCAAAGCTTTCACTACTGCCATCTAAATGACATGCTTTAAAACGTTAGCAATGGCACCTGTGCCCTTTCTGAGCGCGCCAAGTCTGTCCTCCCAAGGACAGCTGATGCAGTGGAATGGCTTTCAGTGTGCAACTGTGGGTCCTGGAGAAATATATATCCATCTATATATATAAACACACAGGCTGCTATGAGCAGAGGAGCAACCGCACCATCACTTAGTATTTTAAAAAAAGGAGACGTCTGGATGTATTATGGCTGCCACAAGCAATAAAGCTCGAGAAGCAGTTCAAGGTCATTTGCTTTTTGTGAGTGTCTTTAGAATTGAAGGGGTCAGACCGCAGATAATGTTAAAGGAAGGATGTGTGCTCTTAACTGGGGAAGTAGACATTTTCGCCATTGTACAGGGAGGTGCAGAGCGAACAGGGAAAACTGCTTTGAAACATAAATTGAGATGTTGCAGTTGATAGTCTTAGGTTTTTAAGAAATGGAAATATTTAAATCTAACTAGAATTTCACAGACGCGCAGAAAAGATAAACAGAACTCTAAATTCATTGCATAACAGCAGGGTAGATTCTTTCTAACTGGATATCTCTTCAGGAATAGTTATCTATCTGAATTGTTTTTCTTTGATTTTCAAATGCAATTTATCACTTTGAATTATTCTTTGGAATTTTCTTTGTCTGCCTGCCCCCCACAACCACTGATGCCCAACTCCTACATCATATCTTCTTGTTGTGGTATGATTTCATGGATCCTGTCGCAGTTTAATGGTTAAAGCAATTGACCATTCTTAATACCTCGTGTTAATGCAGTTGGCAACATAGGGACCTGTCAACAGCTCAATCTTTGCCTTATGCCTACAGACTCAAATCTCTGGTAAGCAGTCTTGAGAGGGATCCCTTACAAATATATTGATTTGTAAGTGCATCAGGTAATTAAGAAGGCAAATGGAATACTGTGTTCATTGCCAGAGGAATGGAGCTGAAAAACATGGAGGTTATGCTGCAGCTGTATAGGGTACTGGTGAGGCCACACCAGTTGGACTGCATGCAGTTTTGGTCTCCTTAGAGTCATAGGGTCATAGTGATGTACAGCATGGAAACAGACCCTTTGGTCAAAGGTTGTACTGGAACTAAAGATGGTAAAGAGAAGGTTCACTAGATTGATCCTGGAGTTGAGAGCTTTTTAAAGGAGAGGTTGAGTAGATTGGGACAACATTCATTGGAATTTTGAACAATCAGTTGGGATCTTATTGAAAAATATAAAGTTATGAAGGGAATGGAAAGGATAGAAGCAGGGAGGTTGTTTCCACTAGTGGGAGAAATTAAATCTAGGGGGCATAGCCTCAACATAAGGAGGAGCAGATTTAGGACAGAGCTGAGGAGGAACTTATTCACCCAAAGGGTTGTGAATCTGTGGAATTCCCTGCTCAGTGAAGCAGTTGAGGCTGTCTGATTGAATGTTTTTAAGGCAAGGATATATTGATTTTTGAACAGTGGAGGAATTAAGAGTTCTGGTGACCAGACTGTAAGTGGAGCTGAGTCCCTGAGAAAGATCCGCCAAGATGTTATTGAATGGCGGAGCAGGCTCGAGGGGTCAGATGGCCTACTCCTCCTCCTATTTCCTATGTTCTTATGTTCTACAACGTCAAATATGTCAATTGGAATCAGAATATTCTGAGCTTTGAGATCCACTCAAGACATCTGAGTGTTGTGATCTGATGTATATATACTTTTAATACAGTGTGTCTCAAACGTCCATCAATCACTACCTTCTTGACAGGATGTTATGTGATAGCCCCATGACTGATAGTCAATCTGCAAACAGCAATACTGAGTGCAGATGTAGTATACATAATTTTCCAGTCAATCTTATCTGTATATAACATTAACCGCAAGCTAATAAAGAGGTATTCTTGTTTTAACAGAGTTTCCTGTTGATGAGAATCATGTATCATAATAGAACATAGAACAATACTGCACTGAACAGGCCCTTCGGCCCTCAATGTCGTGCCGACCGTGTGAACTATTCTCAGCTCGTCCCCCTACACTATCCCAAAATCATCCATGTGCTTATCCAATGGTGGCCTGATTTTGAAAATTTCATGAAGCATATACAAGCCTCAGTGCTTCACACATAGAAGGAAACAAATGATGGGGGAGTGGAACAACCATCCAGCCTCAACATGTGTATGTGCGCCTGAAACTCTGAAGGAACCCGACATTCTACTTCTTCCTTTTGGCCAACAAGCCCCATGCCTGGGTCAGATTGTTCACATCAGAGAGTACTTTATCAATAAAAGTCAGATATTATAAAGTTTAAGCAGGGCCAGGAATTAAACTCCATCTGCCACTTCTCCATCCAAATCTGCAATCAATCAATATCCTGCTGTATACATTGACAGTCCTCCTCACTCTCTGCTGCTCTGCCAATTTTGGTGTCATCTACAAACTTATAATCAGATCATCTTCATACGTGGTCCTCTGCATCATTTATATACATTACAAACAACAAAGGTCCAAGCAGACCATCACTAGTTATTGATCTTCAATCCATAAAGCATCCTTTCATCACTACTCTATGTCTTCTATGACCAAGCCAGTTTTGTATCCATCTAGTCAGCTCACCCGGATCCCATAAGACTTTACCTTCTGTACCAACCTGCAAGGAAATACCTTGTTAAATGCATTATTAACGTTCATGTAGAGAGCAAGCACTGCCCTGCTCTCATCAATCAATCTTGTCATCTCCTCAAAAAAACTCAATCAAACTGGTGAGACATGACCTTCCCCACACAAGTCCATTCACTTCTGAATGTGAATAATTCCTGTCTCTCAGTATCTCCTCCAACAGCTTCCCCACCAGTGATGTCAGGCTCACTGGCCTGTAATTTTCTGGATTACCTTTCTTTCGCTTCTTAAACAAAGGAACAACATTGGCCTCCATTCTTCGCTAACTATTGCTTTTGGTTTGATACGCCCCCCTCCCCCTCGCACCAAGAAGAAGCCAGTAAAAAAACTGTTTCTCACACGTTTACTTCACTTTTGAGGCCTGCAGTTCATCTTCACATCTGAATCACCTTTGTGGGCCGATGTTTGTGTTAACTCAGGAAAAATCAACGTGTTTCAATATTGCTATCAGTGCTTTAAACAGTAACCTATGACCGGAAGAAAAAAGCAAAAGAACTGTGGATGCTGGAAATGTGAAGCAAAAAAAGAAATTACTGAGAAACTCAGCAGGTCTGGCAACATCTCCTGGGAGAGGTACAGACTTAACATCTCGAATCCAGTAACCCATCTGAAAGCCTGACTTGGAATTATATTGGAGCTTTGGAACCATATTGCTATTTCTTCACTGTTTCCAGGTTAAAAACCTGGAACACCCACCCTGCAACTCCTCTAAATGCCTCATGTGAACCTTCCCTTACTGACTCCGCACTGCTCACTGTGGGTATAGCTCACTTATTTATTTTGTGCAGGAATATGTTGAAATGCATTTACTTCATGTTGAATAGCAAGGGGTTTGTGGGATTTGTGAATATTGGGTAGTAGGCTGGCATATTGCGAAGCATCTGATGATAAAGTAAACTCTCTGAATATTGGATGTAAGTTCTTATTATTGATAGCTGAGTGATGGAGATGCCACAGTATTGACCAGCATGAGTGACTGCTCACACCATCAAAAACCTAATAATATTGTTCATACTTAGGACCGGAAGACAGAAGAATAGAAGTAGGCCATTCAGCCCAGGGTTTGCTGTCCCTTCAATGTGAACATGACTTATCTGATCATCCTCAATTCCACTTTCCTGCCTTTTCCCCTCACCTTTGATTCCCTCATTGAGTAAAAGTCTGTCAAGCTCAACACTGGATATATTTAACAACCTAACCTCTCATCCCTCTGTGGTAAAGAATTCATTGCGCTCTGAGAGAAGGAAGTTTTTCTCATCTTAACTTAATCAATAAAAGGCCCCCATTGTAGTACGTTTCAAGCAGGAACAGAAATTAAATAGCTGGCTTTAGAAAGTTGACATTTAAGCTGAATGCAGTACAGATGCACTCCATTATTCCTGCTTACTGTCATGACAGGTAGTCTGAGCAAGTTAAAATATTGCAGACCGGCTGGGAAGAAGGTCCTAGTAGGTGGAAGAAGCCGATAAAAAAGTTGGTCCAATCTTATCAAGTTGACAATATTCAAAAAACACATTGAATTTGTTGTCCCTCCCGGTATTGTAGCTAAGTGTTCAGGTTAGAGTTTGAAAACTGACCTCCCTAGTCACCTGCTAGCTCTCTCTTATCAGGGGATGCCTTAACAGAATACAACTTCCTCCATAGGAGCACTGCATCTCCTTTTTGTTTGTATTTATTCATGGAATGAGGGCATTGGTGTCTAGGCCAGCGATTATTGCCTATTCCTAACAGTTGAGGGTCAACCACATTGGTCTGGAGTCACATGCAGGCCATACCAGGTAAGGATGACAGTTTCCTTCCCTAAATAACATTAGTGAAGCCAGATGGGTGTTTCTTCCTGACAACTGACAAGGGTCATCATCAGACTCTTAATTCCAGATTTTTATTGAATTCAAATTCCACCATCTGCTGTGGCAGGATTTGAACTCAGATCCCAGAACATTTTCTGGGTCTCTGGATTAACAGTCCAGTAATAATACCACTAGGCTATTGCCTCCCCTTCTTTGCCATTTGTATTTCCAAGACTTGTGTTGGAAAACCGGGAACTCTGTCTCTTGTACATGGCTCTACTTGCAGTCCTTTCTCTTTTAGCGTAGACTTGTTTCAAGTGTTGCTGTAGAAGTACAGCTCCCCTCTCAGAAGATCAGGCTGACTTTTGGATACAGCTAACCAATATATGGTGTCAGCCTCAGAGACTGTCAGTAGCCCTCCTTTATTGATTTTTTCCCATGGGCCATGAGAAAATGGATTTTTTTCAACTTTTTCCCATTATCTGATCATTATCTTACTGCCAAATATTGCTGAATTACAGTGGATGCAGGGTGCAAAGGTGGTTCACCAGATGTTTCTTGGTATGGAGGGCAATAGCTATAAAGAGAGGTTGAGTAACCTCAGATTATTTTTATTAGAAAGGTGGAGGTTGAGGGGGTACCTGACTGAGGTCTACAAAGTCATGACAGGTACATACAGGGTGGATAGCAAGAAGCTCTCCAATGTGGAGGGCTCAATTGCTCGGGGTCATGAATTCAAAGTGAGAGGGGAAAAGTTTAAGGGAGATATGCATAGAAAGTTCTTCCTGCAGAGGGTGGTGGGTGCCTGGAACACGTTGCCAGTGGGGATGGTAGAGGGGGGCATGATAGCATCATTTAAGATGCATTAGACTGATTCATGAATGGGCAGGGAGCAGAGGAATACAGATCCTTAGAAAATAGCTGACAGGTTTAGATAGAGGATCTAGATCAGAGTAGGCTTGGAGGGCTGAAGGGCCTGGTCCTGTGCTGTAGCTTTCTTGTTCTTTGTTCTTTGTTCTTTCTTCTTTGTTTTTGAACCCTTTTAAAGGTACACTTTTCACTCTAGGAATGCAGCTGTGGATTGGTTCAAATCCGTCATTCAAAGTTCCAGGTCAGATTGAGCCATTGCAACAGGCTGTTTTAAAGCTCTACTGAAGTACTTTGGGACTTTATCTCAGTTATTTCTTTCTAACTAAGAGGAGGTTTAGGCCGGACTGCTTGCACCTCATCACTTCGCTCAATCATACTTCTTGCCATCCCATGCCATTAACTAATCTCTCTCTAGGCCTTGTCAGAGCCCCTTTTCACCTCCCCAGTCAAAAATAGAAAAGCCCTTCAAATATTAACTATTTTTCAAAACAAACTTGTATCCATAACCTGACATCAAACATAACTAATCTTTTAATAACCTCTCTGAGTTTTCAATCAAACTGCAAACACACGATCTCTTCATAATTACAGGCTGTGGAAAGAATCTAATCATTGAAACTATAGTAATGATAACCCTTGAATTAATTTTAACAAATAACTATTGTAATTGTTACAAAGGGTTTCTTTTTTAACACTCTCTCCTAAAAACAGACTTAATTCCGTCGTTCTTAAAGGGCTGGAGATCAGCACTTGGTTAAAATGGTCCTACTGAGTTCAGCCTTGAGTGTGTCACATCCTGCCTCCTTCCATCACTGGAAAAAATAATATCTGCAGGAAATGTGAATGAATTACCTGATTCAGGTTCTTTCTGCCATCTTTAATGATCTGTTGAAGCTCCATGTCTTTACAAAACTCAGCCCCTCACACATACGTAAAACTTTGGAGCACTGTGCTTCCCTCAGTGTTCCCTTTCACATTACGATTGAATAGCACCCAAAACCCTAATTTGGAGTCTCAAACACACACTCACTACCTTATGATTTGCTTTAACTTCTTTTCATTTTGCACTCATTTCCAGCTCATTGGTTTCCAGCACACTTCACCTGGGTCTCTGCATGCTGCTGTGGCATTAATAGGCAGAATACATTAGCAGCTGAGAGTGTAGTGCTGGAAAAGCACAGCAAAACAAGCATAATCCAAGGAGCAGGAAAGTCGACGCTTACGCCCGAAATGTCGATTCTCCTACTCCTCGGATGCTGCCTGACCTGCTGTGCTTTTCCAGCACTATACTCTCTCCTCTGAGCTGCAGCATCTGCAGTCCTCACTTTCTCCTGGAATACATTAGTAGTTGAGCCCAAATATTCCACCAGTAGTATAATTATTATTTGATTCAATCATCAAAATGAGCATTTAATTCTTTTATGCACCATCCCGAATAAAAGTAATTTTCTCCTGGATTTTTTTTAAGCAACCGTAAATAATCTGTTTTTTAGAAACAAAAACACATCCTTAAAACAAGTGACAAACACTGGTCAATCTATTATCGGGAATTAAACCTTGTTCTCAAACACAGATAACTGTGGTCAGGTGACCCATGACCTCTAGGACGATTACAGAAATATTAATATTTTTCATGAGCAAGGATGAAACCTCGAAATGTGGAAACCAAGCTTAAACGTAGTTGGCCTGTGAAATTTGCAAAGTGCAGAGCTGGAACTGAAAGGATTCATGTAATCAGGCCTTGGACAATCAACTTCCCGTCAAAACCAAACAGAAACTGTCTGGTCAGGAGCTGATGGTCACTGTGCTTCAGAATGAACCTTTGGTTACACCCCTGGTGCAGCTGCTTTGTCAGAAGAATATAATACAAACTTGGTGACACCCAGCTAGGTAGGAGATCAGAGGCACAGTGTGACAAGTACAGCACTTGACAACTGAAGGTTTATAACCATATTCTTTGACCTCCAAAAATGGAAGGTAATCACCTCATAGAATAGTCCTGGTCTTGCCCAATGTTACTGGCCACAGAATCTTCCAGAAGGGGGTGAAGAGGGGGATAAGAGGTGAAACCTGGAGCATCAACTCACTCTGCTTTTTTGCACCTTCTTGATCAGCGTCTCCAGCAAGCGCCTTTAACTGACAGCCGACTGCACGGTATTCCCAGCTCCTTGTACCTCATGGTGAGCATCATCAGACTGACCACATCCAGAGAGACCACCTTAGTGAGATGACGCAAAGATCAGAACCAGCCCTCGATGAGTACATTTACCCACCTTTCATTTTACAACAAAAAGACAACAATATCTGCAGAGGTAATGGTGAACAAGTATTCTCCTCTGAACCATGGATCTGGAAACAAACTTCAGAATGGGATGACTGTTCACGATTCACTGGATTTCCAACAATTAAACTGATTTGCTAACAGCTTTAGATGGATGGCAGGGCTTCGGTTTTGTTTGCAAATAACCCACATGTGTGTCTTTGGAAACTGGTCAAAGTCCAACTTTCCTAATTTTGTAAAGTCGTCAGAAATACTGGCATTCAGAAACTTTATCAGATTCCCAGGAACTTTTACTGAGGAAAGAACTTCAGGAGAGAGAACTTCAGTTCCTGGGCAACTTCCTCGTGGGTTTTCGATCTGCACAGCAGAAAACCAAGACCATAAAGTATTCAGATGGAAAGTATTCACTGGAGCTCGGTGGCCAGTGGCGTTCCACAGGAATCTTTTCTGGAACCTCTGCTGTTTGTGATTTTTATAAATGACTTGGATGAAGAAGTGGAAGGGTAGGTTAGTAAGTTTGCCGATGACACAAAGGTTGGTGGAGTGGTGGATCGTGTGGAGAGCTGTTGTAGGTTGCAATGAGACATTGACAGGATGCAGAGCTGGGCTGAGACGAGGCAGATGGAGTTCAACCTGGAAAAGTGAGAAGTGATTCATTTTGGAAAGTGGAATTTGAATGCAGATTACAGGGTTAAAGCAGTATTCTTGTCAGCATGGAGGAATAGAGGGATCTTGGGGTCCACGCCCATAGATCCCTCAAAGTTGCCATCCAATTTGATAGGGTTGTTGAGAAGGCATATGGTGTGTTGGCTTTCACTAGCGGGGGATTGAATTTAAGAACTGCGAGGTCATCTGCAGCTCTATAAAGGCCTGGTTAGACCACACTTGGAACATTGTGCTCATTTCTGGTCACCTCCTTTTAGAAGCTTGTGCAAATTTTAGAGAAGGTGCAGAGGAGATTTACAAGGATGTTGCCTGGACTGAGGGCAATTCTAATGAAGGAAGATTGAGGGAGCTCGGCTTTTCTCTTTGGAGTGAAGAAGGATGGGAGATGCTTTGAACAGTGTATAAGATGATGAGGTATAGACTGGATAGCCAGAGACTTTTTTTTAGGGCAAAAATGGCTATCACAAGGGGGCATAATGTTAAGGTGATAGCAGGAAGGTTTAAGGAAGATGTCAGAGGTAGGTTCTTTATACAGAGAATGGTGAGTGCATGGAATGAACTGCCAGCAGTGGTAATAGAGTCAGAACCTTCAGGGACATTTAGCCGTGGATAGGCATGTGGAAGATTATAAAATGTAGGGTATGTGGGTTAGTTTGGTCTTAGAGTAGGATAAAAGGTCAATGTGACATCAAGGGCTGTTTTGCTACGTTGTTTTGAACTATGCTGTTTTACTCTATGATCTATGCTCTATGCAAACGGATGCTAGGCAATAATCAGCACATTGTCTCCCTTGTCTTTTTGGAAGTCGGTATTCTGGTAACTAGGGGGTGATAAACTCTATCTATTACCTCCTTAAAAGCTTTACTTGCCTTCTCTAAATTGATTTGACTTTTTAATAAACAGCAGGTGACAAATTACTTGAATTAATTCCTGAACAGAATCAGTTAGTACCCTTAAGTAAAAACAATGACCGCAGATGCTGAAAGCCAGATTCTGGATTAGTGGTGCTGGAAAAGCACAGCAGTTCAGACATTATCTGAGGAGCAGGAAAATCGACGTTTCGGGCAAAAGCCCTTCATCAGGAATACCAATATCATTTAGTACCCTTTTCAATCCAGAAAAGATTTGAGCCATTCTATATGTTTCAAGTTTTCCACATAATCCTTGAATTTATATTTATTTATTTTGAAAAATGCCTAAAGTGTATTCATTCGTAATTGAAAACTCCTCTTGCGAGTGGAATTCTTCCAGAACTACATTGGAGTCTTGAGTAATTAAATTCTAACCTGCTGTCAGCAAATTGCAATAAAAATCAAATGGCAGTCAATAATTTCACATTGGAGTAATGGAAGGCTTCTATACTTTGAGTTGTAGATGATTGTGTCAAGTGAAGTGGCATGGAAATAAAATCTTCTGCTGCCTGCCACAGGTAGACCATGTGATGAGCTTCAGGAATGTGCCCTTTGTTTAGTTCAGAGTAGCGGGATATGGATGTTAGTGCAGTTGCATGTTCCTCCTGCAGAATGTGGCAGGTGAGAGATACAACATATGTCTCTGCAGACTACATCTGCGGAAAGTGCACCCAACTCTAGCTCCTTGAAAACTGAGTTAGGTATCTGGAGCGGGAGCTGGATGAACTATGGATCATCTGGGAGGCTGAGGGGCAAATTGAGAGGATGTACAGGGAGGTGTTCACTCCTCAGACACAGGATTAGGACAGCTGGGTTACAGTCAGAGGGAGGAAAGGGAACCGACGATCAGAGCAGGGATCCCCTGTGGCCGTTCCCCTCAGCAATAAGTATACTGTTTTGGACACTGCTGGTGGGGACGGCCTACCAGGGGAAAGCCATAGTTGTCATGTGTCTGGCACTGAGCCTGGCACTGTGGCTCAGAAGAGAAGGGGGGAAAATAGAAAAACGTTAGTGGTGGGGGACTTAATAATTAGACAGATTGCCAGGAGATTTTGTGGTCAGGAACGGGACTCCTGGAAGGTATATTGCCTCCCCAGTGCCAGGGTTTACAGGATTCTGAAGGAGGAGGGGGAGCAGCCAGAAATCGTGGTACATATTGGCACCAATGGTATAGCCAGGGAAAGGGATTGAGGATCTGAAAAGTGACTACAGAGAGTTAGGTTGGAAGCTGAAGACAGGATGAGTAGAGTAGTGATCTCAGGTTTGCTACCGGTGTCACGAGATAGTGAGGTGAGAAACAGTCAGCGAGTGCAGGTTAACACATGGCTGTGAGGCTGGTGCAGGACTGAGGGCTTCAGTTACCTAGACCATTGGGATACCTTCTGGGGAAAGTGGGACCTGTGCAAGAAGGATGGGTTGCACTTGAACTGGAGGAGCACAAATGTTCTGGGTGGAAGATTTGCTCGTGTGATTCAGGAGGGTTTAAACTTGTTTGGCAGGGGGATGGGAATCACAGCCACATGTCTGAGAGGGGGTCAGTTGCAGATGGGGCATTGATGGATATATTAAATCTATCAGGAAGGTTTCTCATGGAATGAAACAAAAGGATTGGTTAAAGTGTGCCTGCTTTAATGCAAGGAGTGTCCGAAATAAGAGTGATGAACTTAAAGCATGGATCTGTACTTGGGGCTATGATGTTGTGGCCATCATGGAGACAGGAATGGTTGCTAGATGTTCCAGGGTTTAGAACATTTAAAAAGAATAGGGAGGGTGGACAAAGAGGAGGAGGTGTAGCATTGCTAATCAGAGAGTGTATCACAGCTAAAGAAACAAAGGTTGTTTAGGAAGGTTTGCCTAATGACTCAGTATGGGTGGAATTTAGGAACAGCAAGGGAACAGCCACCGCATTGGGGTTTTCTACAGACCACCTAATAGCAATAGGGAGATTGAAGAACTGATAGGCTGGCAAATCATGGAAAAATGCAAAAGTAGCAGAGTTGTTGTTATGGGTGATTTCAATTTTCCCACTATTGACTGGAACATCTTAAGTGCAGATGGTTTGGCTGGACCCATTTTTGTCAGGTGTGTTCAGGAGGGTATCCTTACTCAGTATGTAGATAGACTGATGAGGGGAGAGGCCATTTTGGATTTGGTGCACGGCAACGAACCAGGAGAGGTGTCAGATCTCGCGGTGGGAGAGCACTTTGGTGAAAGTGTTCACAACTGCCTCATATTTAGCATAGCCTTGGAGTGGGAAAGGAGCAGTTACCAAGGGAAGATATTTAATTGGGGAAAGGAAATTATGATACTATCAGACAGGAGTTGGGAAGTACAGACTGGGAGCAATTGCTCCACAGAAAGGGCACAGCAGACATGTGGAGACTGTTTAAGGAGCAGTTGTTGCGAGTGATGCGTGAATTTGTTCCTCTGAGACAGGTAAGAAGGGGTAAGATTAAGGAACCTTGGATGACGAGAAGAGAGGAACTTCTTGTCGAAAGGAAGAAGGCAGCTTACTTAGGTGGTGGAAGCAAGGATCTAGCACAGCTTTAGAGGATTACAGGCTTGCTAGAAAGGAACTCAGAAATGGACCGAGGAGAGCCAGGAGAGGGTATGAGAATGGTTTGGCAGAAAGGACTGGGGAGAATCCAAAGGAATTTTACTCATCCGTGAGGAATAAGAGAATGATTAGGGAGAAGGTAGGGCCAATCAGGGATAGCGTAGGGAACTTGTGTGTGGAGTCTGAGCAGATAAGGGAAGTCCTAAATAAGGGCTTCAGTTTCCACTGAGGAAAGGGACCTTGTTGTGAATGAGAACTTTGAGGAGCTGGGATCCAGGCTTGAACAGATCAAGACTGAGGAAGTTGATGTGTTGGAAATTTTGGCAAACATTAAGATTGATAAGTCCCCAGGGCCAGACCAGATTTATCCTACGCTGCTCCAGGAAGCGAGAAAGGAAGTTGCTCAGCCGCTGGCGAAGATCTTTGCTTCCTCACTCTCCACAGGAGTCGAACCGGAGGATTGGAAGGAGGCGAATGTTGTTCCTCTTTTCAAGAAGGGTAATAAGGCAATTACAGACCAGCCAGTCTTACGTCTGTGGTCAGCAACGTTTTGGAAAGAATTCTGATGGATAGGATTTATGACTATTTGGAAAAGCATAACATGATTAAAGGCAGTCAGCATGGCTTTGTGAGGGGCAGGTCATGCCTCACAAATCTTATTGGGTTCTTTGAGGAGTTGTCAAGCGGTGGATGTGGTGTATATGGACTTGCGCATGGCATTTGACAGGGTTCCCCATGGTAGGCTCATTCATAAAGTTAGGAAGTGTGGGATACAGGGAGATCTGGCTATCTGGATTCAGAATTGGCTGGCTGACAGAAGGGAAAGAGTGGCTGGAGGTCAGTGTTGAGTGGGGTCCTGCAGGGCTCTGTTCTTGGGCCTCTGCTCTTTGTAGTTTTTATAAATGACTTGGACGAGGAGGTTGAGGGAAGGCTAGTAAATTTGCAGATGACAAAAAGGTTGGAGGTGTCATCGATAGTATAGAGGATTACTGCAGGCTGCAGCGCAACATAGACAGGATGCAGAGCTGGGCTGAGAAATGGCAGATGGAGTTCAACCTGGATAAATGCGAAGCGATGCATTTTAGAAAGTTGAATGCTGAACATAGGATTAAAGACAGGATTTTTGGCAGTGTGGAGGAACAGTGGGGTCTGGGTTTGCAAGTACATAGATCCCTCAAAGTTGCCACCCAAGTGGATAGGGTTGTTAGGAAAGCATATGGTGTTTTGGCTTTCATTAACAGGGGGATCGAGTTTAAGAGCCGCGAGGTTTTGCTACAGCTCTACAAGTCCCTAGTGAGACCACACTTGGAATATTGTGTCCAGTTCTGGTCGCCCTACTATAGGAAACATACAGAGACTTTGGAGAGGATGCAAAGAAGGTTTAACCAGGATGCTGCCTGGACTGGAGGGCTTGCGTTATGAAGAAAGGTTGAATAAGCTCAGACTTTCAAAGAGAGGAGACTTGATCGAGGTGTACAAAATAATGAGTGGAATAGATATAGCCAATAGTCTGAGACTTTTCCCCAGGGCAGGATTGACTGGTACGAGGAGTCAAAGTTTGAAGATATTAGGAGGAAGGTATAAAGGACATGTTAGAGGTTGGTTGTTTATGCAGAGACAATAGACAATAGACAATAGGTGCAGGAGTAGGCCATTCTGCCCTTTGAGCCTGCACCGCCATTCAATATGATCATGGCTGATTATACTTAATCAGTATACCCCGTATTTTTAAGCAATGTCCTCTGGTTCGGCACTTACCCATCAGCAGAAACATGTTACCTGCTGCCAGAGTGTCCAATCCTTTAATAATCTTATATGTCTCAATCAGATCCCCTCTCAGTCTTCTAAACTCAAGGGTGTACAAGCCCAGTCGCTCCAGTCTTTCAGTGTAAGGTAGTCCCGCCATTCCAGGAATTGACTTCGTGAACCTATGCTGCACTCCCTCAATAGCCAGAATGTCTTTCCTCAAATTTGGAGACCAGAACTGCACACAGTACTCCAGGTGTGGTCTCACCAGGGCCCTGTACAGCTGCAGAAGAACCTCTTTGCTTCTATACTCAATTCCTCTTGTTATGAAGACCAGCATGCTATTAGCCTTCTGCACTACCTGCTGTACCTGCATGCTTACCTTCATTGACTGGTGTACAAGAGCACCCAGATCTCTTTGTACTGCCCTTTTACCTAAATTGATTCCATTTAGGTAGTAATCTGTCTTCCTGTTCTTGCCACCAAAGTGGATAACCATACATTTATCCACATTAAACTCAATCTGCCATGCATCTGACCACTCACCTAACCTGTCCAGGTCACCCTGTAATCTCCTAACATCCTCATCACATTTCACCCTGCTACCCAGCTTAGTATCATCAGCAAATTTACTAATGTTATTACTAATAACATCTTCTATATCATTAATATATATTGTAAAAAGCTGCGGTCCCAGCACTGATCCCTGCGGTACCCCACTGGTCACTGCCTGCCATTCCGAAATGGAGCCGTGTATCACTACTCTTTGTTTCCTGACAGCCAACCAACTTTCAATCCAAGTTAGTATTTTGCCCCCAATACCATGCGCCCTAATTTTGCTCACTAACCTCCTATGTGGGACTTTATCAAAAGCTTTCTGAAAGTCCAGGTACACTACATCTACTGGATCTCCCTCATCCATCTTCAGAGTTACATCCTCAAAAAATTCCAGAAGATTAGTCAAGCATGATTCCCCCTTCATAAATCCATGCTGACTCTGACCTATCCTGTTACTACTATCCAGAGAGTTGTGAATGCATGGAATCCCTTGCCAGCTGTGCTGGTGGAAGCAGACCCATTGGGGAAACTTAAGTGACTGCTGGACATGCACATGGATAGCAGTGAGTTGAGGGGTGCATAGATTAAGTTACTATATTTTACATTAGAATTAAACTTCGGCACAACATCATGGGCCAAAGGGCCTGTTCTGTGCTGTGCTTTTCTATGTTCTATGTTCTATGTTCTAAGAATACCAACCTGGAGGAAGGGTTTGAGTTTACTGATGGATATGTAATATTAAAATTTTTTTAATGCATTCACTATTCCCAACACAACATAGTTTTCATTAAAGGCACTCACCAATTTAATCCACAGCCTGAACTGAAACTGCAATCTGGGTAAGTTTATTTGTATAAATAATAAAAATGTTGACTTGTTTCTTAACACGACATATGCAACAACAATATTATCTCCCATTGCTAAATAACAGCAAGAGTCATCTCCATTCATGTTCTGCTGGTATATTTCAAAGTGGATGGGTTACTTGCCCATAATCCCAGCTGGGACATTGGGAGATATTTCCACTTGGAATCCTGAGGGACAGCAAAGGGTGGTCTTTGTTTACCTTGTATAACATGTGAAATTTACTTTGGGGCAAGGCTGGCATTCGTCGTCCGAGTTTAATTTCCCTTCATAAAGTAGTGCAGAACATCTTATTGAACATCTTCCTGAAATTTGCTTCTGTTGTCATTCCCTGTAGCAATTTAGCATAATTGAGAGGCTTAACATCTTCTACATCACTGGGAACCTAAAGGTCGACAACACTGCTGTTGGTCTAGAGTCACATTTAGACCAGAGGGCATGAACAGCAGGTTTCCTCTGTAAATAATGTTAATTAGATTACTTACAGGCCCTTCAGCCCAACAAGTCCACACCCTCCAAAGAGCAGCCCACCCAGACCCATTCCACTACACTTATCCACATGCACTGTGGGCAATTTAGCATGGCCAATTCACCTAACCACATCTTTAGACTGTGGGACAAAACCCACACAGACATGGGGAGAATGTGCAAACTCCACGCAGACAGTTGCCTGAGGTGGGAATTGAACCCAGATCCCTGCCGCTATGAGGCAGCAGTGCTAACCACTGAGCCACCATGTCACCTGCTAATTAATGTCAGTGATTACTTAAAAGGTTTCATCATTACCAACATTAGCATTTTATTTTAGATTTATTTCACTAAATCACTTCAAATTCATGATGGGATATGAATGCACATCCCCAGTTCTTCAGTCTAAAGTAACAAATATGAAACAGTGTGGACAGTAACCTGATAACATTCCAAACACAGGTCAATTTCCTGAATAAAACTAAATGAAAGAATTGCTGGAAATCAGAAACAGAAAGAGGAATTGCTGGAAAAGCTCAGCAGGTGTGTCATCAACTGTGGAGAGAAATCAGAGTTACTGTTTCAAGTACAGTGACCCTTCCTCAGAAATGATGGTAACTAGGAAAGGGTTGGTTGGAAAATGAGATGCTGTTCTTCCAGCTTGTGCTAAGCTGCACTGGATCAACGCAGCAAGCCTGAGACAGAGAGGTTGGGCAGGGAACAAAGGGGTCTTTATCTGCTTGGAAACTCGACAGCCTTCTGGACTTAATTTCGATGTCAACAATTTTAGGACTTATGGCACCTTCTCCCACATCCTTACCCCAAACGCCACACGCTTGGCCTTGTTATCACATGGTCTGCTGTTACACACAACCACACTCCGGATTCCTCGACCGTTCCAGAACCTTCTCGCGACCTCTGGAACCGCTCGGGCGCCATTGCCCACGTGGCCGCTGCAGCCATCACCGCTGCAGCGAATGGTGACATCACTTCCGCCCCCACCATCACACGGACAACAGCCACCACCGACCATACAGCCTCTGCGATCGCCACCCAGACAACAGCTCCACAATCGCCAGGAAGACCATCGCCGACAGATACGTGGCCGCCGCGGGATCCACGGCTACCGGGACCAGCGCTATTTCTGCCCGGCGTGCCACTTCCACCCCCGGAGTTGCCGCCGCTGCAGCCACTTCCGCCCCCAGTGACGTCACTCACCCGCTCAAGGACCACGCCACCCCCACGTCAATCTCCGCCCCCACGTCGATCTCTGCCCCCATGACTGACTCTGCCCCCATGACTAACTCCGCCTCCACGACTAACTCCGCCCCCACTCCCAGCTCCAGCCCCACACCAGGTCCCAGGTCCCAGCTCCCAGCCCTGCCGTATTTTCACTTTCCCTCCAGACCTCCCCCTCTCTGAGGATGAACGATCAGTCCTCAGCAGAGGCCTCACCTTCATCCTCCTACGCTCCCGGATCAAGAGTACAACATGCGATGAGACATCGAACAATTCTTCCGCCGCCTTCGCCTCCGCGCCTACTTCTTCAACAAGGACTCTCGCCCACCCTATGATGACCCCTTCTCCTGCCTCCAGCATACCCCATCCACCTGGACACCCCGTGCTGGCCTCTTACCCGCCCTTAATCTCTTCATAGCCAACTGCTGCCGTGACATTAACTGCCTCAACCTGTCCACCCTTCTCACCCACTCCAACCTCTCACTCTCACAACACGCAGCCCTCCACTCCCTCCGTTCCAACCCCAACCTCACCATCAAACCGGCAGACAAGGGAGGTGCGGTAGTAGTTTGCCGCACCAATCGTAACACCGCTGAAGCTAGACTCCAACTCGCGGACATCTCCTCCTACTGCCCCCTTGACCATGACCGCACCTCTCACCACCAAACCATCATCTCCCAGACCATCCATAATCTCATCACCTCAGGAGATCTCCCAACCACTGCCTCCAACCTCATAGACCCATAATCCCGCACCGCCCGTTTCTACCTCTTGCCCAAAATCCACAAACCCGACTACCCCGGCCGACCCATTGTCTCAGCCTGCTCCTGTCCCACCGAACCCATCTCTACATACCTCGACACTGTCCTGTTCCCCTTAGTCCAAGAACTTGCCACCCACGTTCGGGACATCACCCACGCCCTCCACCTCCTCCATGATTTTCGCTTCCCCGGCCCCCAACGCCTTATCTTCAAGATGGACATCCAGTCCCTATACACTTCCATCCCCATCATGAAGGCCTCCAAGCCCTCTGCATCTTCCTCTCCCGCCAACCCAATCAGTAGCCTTCTACTGACACCCTCCTTCTTGACTGAACTGGTCCTCACTCTTAACAACTTCTCTTTCCAATCCTCCCACTTCCTTTAAACCAAAGGAGTAGTCATGGGCACCTGCATGGGCCCCAGCTATGCCTGCCTCTTCGTTGGATATGTGGAACAGTCCATCTTCTGCAGCTACACTGGCACCACCCCCCACCTTTTCCTCCGCTACATCGTTGACTGTTTCGGCGCTACTCGTGCTCCCACGAGGAGGTTCAACAGTTCGTCCACTTTACTAACACCTTCCACCCTGACCTCAAATTTACCTGGACCAGGAGGACCAATTCCACTACCGAACAACCCAAATGGCCTCCTTCTTCAAAGACTGCAATTTCCCCTCTGACGTGATCGACGATGCTCTCCACTGCATCTCCTCCACTTCCCTCACCTCCGCCCTGGAGCCCCGCCCCTCCAATCGCTACCAAGACAGAACCCCACTGGTCCTCACCTTCCACCCCACCAACCTTCGGAGACATCGTATCATCCTCCGTCATTCCCGCCACCTCCAGACAGACCCCACCACCAGGGATATATTTCCCTCCTGACCCCTATCAGAATTCAGGAGAGACCAGTCCCTCCGCAACTCCCTCATCAGTTCCAAAACCCCCACCAACCCAACCTCGACTCCCGGCACCTTACCCTGCAACTGCAAGAAATGCAAAACTTGCGCCCACACCTCTCCGCTCACCTCCCTCCAAGGCCCCAGTGGATCCTTCTATATCCGTCGCAAATTCACCTGCACCTCCACACACATCATTTACTGTATCCGCTGCACCTGATGTGGCCTCCTCTATATTGGGGAGACAGGCCGCCTACTTGCGGAACGTTTCAGAGAACACCCGGAACAACCAACCCAACCACCCTGTGGCTGAACACTTTACCTTCCCCTCCCACTCCGCCAATGACATGCAGGTCCTTGGTCTCCTCCATCGCCTGACCCTGGCCACACGACACCTGGAGGAAGAGTGCCTCATCTTCTGCCTAGGAACCCTCCAACCACACGGGATGAATGCAGATTTCTCCAGCTTCCTCATTTCCCCTTCACCCACCTTATCTCAGTCCCAACCCTCGGATTCAGCACCACCCTCTTGGCCTGCAATCTTTTTTCCGACCTCTCTTCCCCCACCCCTTCTCTGGCCTATTACCCTCACCCTCACCTCCTTCCACCTATTGTATTCCCAGCGCCCCTCCCCCAAATTCCCTCCCCCCTACCTTTTATCTCAGCCCACTTGGCACACCAGCCTCATTCCTGAAGAAGGGCTTATGCCTGAAACGTTGATTCTCCTGCTCCTCGGATGCTGCCTGGCCTGCTGTGTTTTTCCAGCACCACATTTTTCAACTCTGGTCTCCAGCATCTGCTGTCCTCACTTTCTCCTGTTACACACAACCCACTGTTACCCACTAATTGCTCCCATTAGTAGCTATTCATTGTCTCAGGTCGCCCTTTATCCACTCCTTTGTCTGTCGAACTGTGGTTCTCTGTCTTTGAGCTCTATCTCCACCTCCTGTGCACTCCTTACTCCCTCCCCACTCCAAGCACTCTTCTGTATAAAAAAGCAACATTTTCCTAACTATCATCAGTTCTGAGGAAGGGTCACTGGACCCGAAATGTTAACTCTCATTTCTCTCCACAGATGCTGCTAGACCTGCTGAGCGTTTCCAGCAATTTCTGTTTTTAATCACCTTACTGCTTCCCTGAGGCAGGAGTCCTGGGTCAAAGCCCTTGTCGCACTTGAGCATATCATGGACGTTGAGGATACACTGAAGGGAGAGCTTCACTGACACAGCGATCTGTTTGGTGAGATGGGGGACCAATGGCTCTGTTGGAGAGTGAAAGTTCAATAGCACCATTTGAAAATGAGCTGGGTATTTCTTTTCCATGCATTCTGGCAAAGTTGGATCCTCCACCACTGCCACCGGAAAGAAAGTCACAAATCTCTACATCTGCACATTCTACACCAAATAGCTGCTTCGTTTATCATTAATACAAAAGATGGTGTGTTCCTTTTAGTTTCAAATTTTCATGAGGAGTAAGACTTTTTTTTTGTCTAACTGACAATGATGCATGGGTCTTTTTCTGAAGCGTGAATTGGCTCTCTTCACACTGAATAAAAAGTGACGAGAAATGTGGTCAGCCACCAATAAGTCTTCCACAGCTCCCTCTTTGGCCTGAATGATTTGTGCTCAGCAGTTTCATGTCCGTTTCACCTGAATGGTTGACCTCGCACCAATGTCTTTGTGACCCAATGTGTTGCATGGTGCACATATGCACTGGTCTGAGAAAGAGTCAACGCCCCAATCTCCCCTTTGATTATTCCTTTTGAATTCACTCATGGAACATGGGTGTCACTGGCTGGACAGCATTATTGCCCATCCCTCATTGCCTTTGAACTGAATGGCTTGCAAGACTATATCAGATGGCAATTGAGAGTCAACCATATTGTTGTGGGTCTGGAGTCACATGCAGGCCAGACCAGGTAAGGATGGCAGACTTCCTTCCCTGAAGGACGTTTGTGAACCAGATGAGTTTTTTCTGATAATCAGCAATGATTTCATGGTCATCAAGAGATTCCTCATTCCAGATTATTATTGAATTTTCATTCCATCATCTGGCATGGCAGGATTTGAATCCAGGACCCCGGACATTAGCTGAGTTTCTGGATTAATAGCCTAGCAATAATACCACTGGGTCATTGCCTCCCTGTATATCAGAATGAGCCTCCAAAAATCTGCATTTTGCCTGAAAAACATTTTGCTGAGCAATCACATTTTTAGTGTATAGCCCTTCCACTTTTATCGGTCCAAACAAATTAGTACCTTAGTTTACATCTGGCACCAGAGGAACAATTCATTTTGCTTTTTTTTGTCACGGAATTTGACTGTCGGTGGCTTGCCCCAGTGACCATTCCTAATTACCCTTGAGCAAGTAGCAGTGACTTGCTGCTCCCAGAGGTAAACTCAGAGAGCTGTTAGGGATGATGTTTGAGGATTTTGACCCAACCACAATGAATGAATAGCAACATTATTTCCAAGTTAAGATTGAATGTATTTTGGAAGGGTGCTTACTGATCATGATGTTTCCAAGCTGCCCTTGTCCTTCCACATAACCAAGGTACTTTCAAATACAAAGCTTAAAAAATTGTTGCAGTGCATCTTGTATATAGTATACTTTGCTGTCAATGTCCACTAGTGATGGAGGGAGTGAATGCTTAAGAGTGGTATTGAGAGTGACCATTAACCATTGCACTTGATGGTACTAGATGAACGCTGTTGTAGCTGGGCTAACTTGGCAAATGGAGAAACTTCCATCACACTCCTGACTGTGTCTGGTAGATGGTGGACAAGCTTTGAAGAGTCAAGAGGTAGGTTACTCGTTCAAACATTCCCATCCTATAACTATCTCTACTGGCCACAATATTACTATGGAGGGTTCAGTTAAGTTTCTAGTTAATTTAATCCTCCTCAATGTTGATAATATTAAATATTTCCTGATGAAGGGCCTGTGCCCAAAATGTCGACTCGCCTGCTCCTCGGATGCTGCCTGACCTGCTATGCTTTTCCAGCACCACACTCTTCGACTCTGATCTCTAGCATCTGCAGTCCTCACTTTCTCCTTCCTTAAAATATTTATTTCTTCTCTTGAGAATTGAAGGAGTGATTTTTGGTACAAAAATAGAAATTGCTGGAAAAGCTCAGCAGGTCTGGCAGCATCTGTGGAGAGAAATCAGAGTTAACATTTCAGATTAAGTGACCCTTCCTCAGAATTGTGAAAGGGTCGCTCAACTGATTTCTCTCCACAGATGCTGCTGAACCTACTGAGCTTTTCCAGCAAGTTTTACTTTTGTTTCTGATTTACAGCATCCGCAGCACTTTTGGTTTTTATAAAGTGATTTTGGAAAATGTGAAAAGGAGCAAGCTGATCATGAATGATCTTGCAAAGCATCAAAGTCAACAACAATACTCCTTAACCATGATACAGTCACTCTCAATGATAATCCTCAGACCAATAAGCAAGTTTGTCAACTGATCATTTGTTTTAAAGGAAATTCATCAGAATTTCAATTCAATACTGGATTGAAATGTATGAGAGCACTTAAATCAACGATAGAATGCAATACACCAAAATGATCTTTGGAGATTAAAAAAAATCAACAAAAAGTGCAAGATTGCTGGGCCAGCATTAAGTTGAGTAGGGGGAAAATAAAAATCAGACAGACTGCCTAACAAGCAGAAATTATCATTTGAGTTATTGAAGATGACCTGTATGTTGGGTCTTTCATTAAACACAGTTCCCTGGTGATGCTGTCTTGATCTGTTTACTTAATTCAAATAGATGTGTGTCTCACGCATAAATAATCATGTTTTCCAAGAACCCACAGCGTGTGAGGGAGAAATCATCAGACTTCACTTTCAGCACAACAGCACCTCATTTGTTGTTAATTAATGAAACAGAAAATTATCAGCGAGCACTAAATTGGGATGTTTCATGGACATTGTTCGTTTGAGAAAAATTACAAAAAAAATTAAATGCTCATTTAAGATTTTCAGCATTTTGCCAAAAGAGTGTTCCCAGGCAAGGATTGACACCAAATCATTTCGGACAGATGACCAAGCCGAGCCCCAAAGGGGTATTTTCAAGAAACTTTTGAAATGTGCAGAGGGATGTCCAGAGGTGTAGGGGATTAGGAAGAAATCTTCAGTCCTCAGCAGCCAAAATAGTTAGAATTAGGTTTATTGTCATATGTACTCAAGTACAGGGAAACATGAGCACAATGAAAAGTGTACAAAGTCACTATTTCTAGCACCATCTTAGGTACAAAGATACCTAGGTACAAAATCTTAGGTTTCAATTAACTAAAAGTGATATAATGTTAATCACGAAAATATAACTGACCATTTGACTTTGACATCAATAAGGTAGAAGACCCCAGTGTGGAATGGGTATGGGGAGAGAGAGAAAGGTCTTAGGCACTACACTAGAGAGCTGTGTTTGAGAACCTATCATCTCTAGATATAACTAAAGGAGTGCAAGTGGAAATAAGGTCTTGGAGAGTCTTACTTTTATGAATCAACAAACATCCTCAGACAGTGTACGTGCAAACACCTTCAGCCCAAATACTCCAGACAAGTATCTCAACAATCTCAACAAACATCTGGTCTAAAAGATAAGATGCAACTGAAAGCAAAGCTACAAGTTTTGAGATATTGAAAATCGGGAATCACTCAGTGGGAGAGACCTGGATGAATGCAGGGAATTTAAAAGGTTATGGAAGTGAGGAGGTGACAGCTATAGGCATGAGGTAAGGGCAGAGTTGTGAACATGGGGGATTTTAATCCAACGTGCTGTTATCAGAATTTATCTAGCTGGGTGTCTTTCTTTGTGATGATTTCTGTGCTGACCTATTAAAAACTTGCAGCTATTGTAGTATTCTGCAAAAATCCCCATCATCTGCAATACTGGGCAAGATCCTGGACTTTTCTAATATCTAAAATACTGGTCAAATCCTGAACTCAGGCTGCAACAAAACCACACAGAGCCAGCATCATTTCCGTCTGGAACAATTGTTAATTCTAATTTACACCTCCACTCTCAAAGAACAATCAACCAAACCTAATATGTGTACTGTGGACCAAAACTAACTGACACCTTGAGCTAAGCAGCACAGACAGTATGGAGCCTCAGAGGTACTGGGCTTGCAAGTTCAATCAAAATACATTCACACATACTCTTAACTATCAAGAACAGTCCTGATGAAGGGCTAATGCCTGAAACATCATACATTGCTGATGAATGGTTTATGCCCGATGCGTCAATTCACCTGCTCCTTGGATGCTGCCTGACCTCCTGTGCTTTTCCAGCATCACGCTTTTCAACTCTGATCTCCAGCATCTGCAGTCTTTGCTTTCTCCTTCACTATCAGGAAGCCAATTGACCTCAAAAAGAACACCAGAAATGGCTGCACAGTAGCTTAGAAGTTACCTCACAGTACCAGGGACCAGGTTCAATTCCAGCCTCGGGCAACTACCTATGTGGAGTTTGCACATTCTCCCCTTGTCTGCATGGGTTTCCTGCAGGTGCTCCAGTTTCCTCCCACAATGCAAAGATGTGAATGTTAGGCGAATTGGCTGTGCTAAATTTCCCATATTGGAGGCTAGTTGAATTAGGCAGAGGTAAATGTGGAGTAATAGCATAGGGGAATTGGTCTGGGTGGTTACTCTTTGGAGGGCCGGTGTGGACTTGTTGGGCTGAAGGGCTGTTTCCATACTGGACGTATTCTATTTTTTATATCACACTGACAACACAGATTTGAGAAGAGACAGTCTGTTTAATTGCTAGCCCCAGTCTCTCAAGAGGGAGAGCTTTACTCAACAACAAGCTGCTGCAGAAACAGTTTCCCCCCACCCAGGCTTGCAGACCCATCAAACAGCTTCTGAACCAAGAACCACAGAGGCTGAACAGAGAAGTTAAATTGGAAAATCAAACCAAGAGCATCATCGCAACAAAGGAAACCGAGACAGGGAAATCCAACTCAATGCCATCCAAAAGAGGACCATCCAGATAAAGACCTGTTCCCAACTATGAGAATTGACTGCAATCACCTGTCCTTCAAAATCACATTTTCCCTAGTGGTGGTCTTAAACTCCCAAGACCCCGAAGTTTCTGACCTAGCGAGTATAGAGGGGAAGGCAGGTGGGAACAGTGCAGGGTCCACCAAGGGTAGGATGTTGGTTGAGAGTGTGATGCTGGAAAAGCACAGCAGGTCAGGCAGCATCTGAGAAGCAGGAGATACAACGTTTCAGGCATAAACCTTCCATCAGGAGCTCTTCATTCCCGATGAAGGGATTTTGCCCAAAATGGAGATTCTCCTGCTCCTCGGATGCTGCCTGACCTGCTGTGTTTTTCCAGCACAACTCTCTCAGCTCTGGTCTCCAGCATCTGCAGTCCTCACTTTCTCCCCAAGGGTAAGATACCTGATTAAAGTTTCTGTGATTAAAACCCATGTGTTGAATTCTAGGAATGTTTCATCTAGCTATTAATGTATTTAATGTCATTACTGTCCTCTGTATAATCAATTGTGTTAATTTCACTGTTTATTGCATTCATTCTTATTTCTTGTATTATACAGGGTGACCCCATATCTGCAGGTCCTGTTACCTTGGCTTCAGTTACCCCAGTTTACCGCGGCCTGAACATATTACAGGAACATACCAGAACCAGGGACCAGGAAACTGCCGGGAAGGTAAATTTCCTACTTAAATGAATGGGTTTGGTCCTAACTACAGTTTCGGGCTTCCTCGGTAGGTCACAGAACATAATCCCCTGTGGGTATGGGGGCAGCAACTGCACATACTTTTGATATTTAAATAAATGCAGAGAATCTTTTGGCCTGAAACACCTGTCCACTGCCTTCTTCCTTTCACCTTCCCAAAATAAGTCCAATGTTTAGAACCAGGGATTCAGAGGTGATTCAAACTTCCTAAAATCGGCAAATTACTGAATGCAAACCACAACCTGAAACTATTCAGCAGCTGATTGTATCCTAGGAGACAACCAAACTTCTTCACAAATATTCAAAGTCTCTGTTTTTATGTGAGCAAGAAAGGCAATTAGCCTGAGCACAAAGAAAGGCCTATAATCAGGAACTGAAAGCACAAGCCAGTACCTGGCTTATAGTCATGTCAATTCACCAAAATGACCATTTGACCCATTGTACCAGAATTGGCTCTTTAAATGACCTTTGACATTTTCCTGCTTTTTTGCAGTAGCCCTACAATTTTTCACCCTCTAGTCGATTACATTAGACTCCCTACAGTGTGAAAACAGGCCCTTCGACCCAACAAGTCCACAACGACCCTCTGAAGAGTAACTCACCCAGACCCATTTCCCTCTGACCATTGCACCTAACGCTATGGGCAATTTAGCACGACCCATTCACCTCACCTGCACATCTTTGATCTGTGGGAGGAAATCCACGCAGACATGGGGATAATGTGCAAATTCCCACAGACGGTTGCCCGAGGCAGGAATCAAACCCAGGTTCCTGATACTGTGAGGCAACAGTGCTAACCACTGAGTCACCATGCCACTCCACTTACAAACGCTTCTATTGAATCTGCCTCTGACATCCTTTCAGATAGTGTATTCCAGGTCAGCACAACTCAATGAATAAAAAAACTCATTCTGATCTCACTACTCATTGTTCTGTCAATTACATTCTGTATTCTTCTTACTGACCCTCATTTGCTCCTTATGCAAATAAGATCTCTGCTATCTTACTTTAGCGAGCATTTTCATAATTTTTAACATTCTCCTTCTCTATTCTGAGCAGAACAATTCCAGTTTATCTCACCTCTCCACAATTTTTTTTATTTTTTATATCATTTTAGCAAAACTCCTCTGCACCTTTTCAAAAGCCTTGATATCCTTCCAGAATGCACAATGCTGAGAATTGAACACAATACCAAGCTGGAGCGTGAGCATTGATTTGTAAAAGGTTGAGTGTAATTTCCTGGCTCCTGCATTTGATGCTACTATTCACAAGGCCAAATCTAATGTAAGCTTTGTAACTCCTTTGTCATCTCATCCTGCCACTTTCAAACAGTTCAATATTGGAAGGTTTGTTAGCCAGAAAATTAGGAACACACTTCAGAAGTTCTACAATGCTCACAAGAAAACTGAAATAGATGGAATTGTCTTCTGAGCTATGGCATAGAGAAGCAGGAGGAGGCTATTCAGCCCCTCCATCTTGACCTGCCATTCAATGAGATCATAGCCATTGTATATTTACCCCATTGTTAGTTCTGTCCAGAAAATAGGCTGCGTTAGCAAAAATGACCGGTGATTTAGGATTAAATTAGAAATAGTATCTATTGCTTTGTGTCCAAGATAGAACTGTCACTCTTCACGTGAAGAGATGTTTCTTTGCTTCCTTCCTGAATGAGCTACCTCTGATCCTGAGGATTTGTCCATTGTTGAGGTTCCACCACCAGCAAGAAAGAAGTTTATTTGCCAATGCTCTTTTCAATCAAATCCTGACTTAATTGTCCCAGAAAATTCCTGGTTAAGGCAATCAATGCCTATGATCTAAAGAATGCAGCTCTGGGAACATACTGGTGCTACACCCTTTCCAAGGCCAAAATGATTTCTATGTACAACCCAAAATTGTACATACTAATGTTCCTTATAATTTGTCTTTATGGCATGTACCTTGCTAACTGAAATACATTCAGCTGCCTTGATGAACTGCTGCAGTCCGCATGGTGTAGGTAGACCCGTAATTCTGTTAAGGAGAGCGTTTAAGGCTTTTGACCCAGCGACACTGAAGGAGCAACAATATATTTCCAAGTCACGATGGTGAGTGGTTTGCAGGGGAACTAGTAGGGATAGTGTTTCAGTATATCTGCTGACCTCATTCTCTGAGATGGTAGCATTGTGGTAGAAAGCACTGTCCAATTATGTTTGGTGAATTTCTGCCCTCTGTAAGATTTCTGCACTATTGTCTATAAAACTGATAATCATCCAGTACTCTGATACTGCCTGGTGTCCTTATTCTCTCCAAGTCCTATTAACCTATCACTCTGCTCTCTCTAAACTACATTGGCTTCTGGATGACCAACCCTTGAATATTAAAATTCTCATTCTTGTTTTCACATCTTTCCATTCTCTGCTCTGTCCTATTTTCCAGCTTTCCATGACTTTTCAGATTATCTACATTTATTTAATTTTGGCTTCTTAAGTGTTGTCATTTAAATTATTTCACCATTAATGGCTGTACTTACAGCAGCCAGAGCTTTCAGCTCTTGAATTCCCTTCCTACATCTCAATATACCTTGCTTTTGTCCTTTAATATGCTGCTCAAAACTTCTTTTAGCAAGCTTTGCCTCTCTGTCATAAACATCATAATTATAGTCACCAGCATCCACATCCAAAAAACCATGAGGCACCAGTTCCATCATATCCAGCAGGATGCCACCATCCTGACACATATATCTCTCTAGCTCCTCCCTTGTCAGCTGTCTACAGGGACCATTCCCTCAGAAACACTCCACTCCACCTCCAGACTCACAAGGCACACTGCAGCCACAGAGGATGTAACACCTGCCCATTTACTTCCTCCCTCCTCATTGTCCAAGGCCCCAAATGCACCTTCCGGGTGAAGCAGTGTTTTGTCTGCACTTTTCGTAATCGAGTCTACTGTGTTTGCTGTTCACCATATGATTTGCTCTGTACTGGGGAGACAAAACGCAGAAGGACCGACCACTTTGCAGAGTTCCTATGGGTTGTGTGCAAAAACCACGCCAAGTTTCCAGTTGCCTGCCACACCACCCTGTTATTGTGGCCAACATCTTGGTCTCAGGCTTGCAGCAGAGCTCCAGCGAAGCTCTGCACAAGCTGAAAGAACAACATCTCATTTTCTGCTTGAGAACTTTATTGCCTTCTGGACTCAATATTGAGTTCAATAATTGTAGGGCCTGAGAATGTTCTCCCATGTTCTTCCAGCAACCCCCTCGCACCCCACCCTGTCATCACAGGGCCTGCTAACACAAACAACCAATTGTCAGCTGATAATGGTCCCTATTAACAGCTATTCATTCTTCCTGACTGATCATTACCCATTTCCTTGTCTGGCCAATTCCTGTTCTTTCTCTCTGTCTGGGCTCCATCTCCACCTACCATCTACTCCTATCTCCTCCCTCCACCCTACCTTCATAATCTATATCAAACTGTTCCCAGCTTTAATCAGTTCTGAGGAAGGGTCACTCGACATGAAAGGTTAACTCTACTTTCTCTCCACAGATGCTGCCAGACCTGCTGAGTTTTCCAGCAATTTCTGTTCTTGATTATAATCATAATATTGTAAACAATGTCATGAAATCAATCCCATGAATAGCTGTCAAGACTTTATGACCTTTGTGTGAAATAATTTATGAAGTTACAACATGTTAAAGGAGGTAACGAGATGCAAGTGGTTGTTGCAGCTGCTACTAGATTTCATTGTGTGGCTGACAAATCTTTTGTGAAGCAGATAGGACATGTTAAAAACCATTATCTAAATGCAAGTGTTTGCTTTTGTTTTTGGTTGAAGTACTTTTACTGGTTCTGGAATAAGGAGGAAGAAACTAAACCATCCAGGGATTCGTCTTTTGAGCATGTTCTGGTTCCGATTGAAACGTGTCAGAATATTGATACAGAAGACAATTACAGCTGGGATGTATGTGGAATAGTGCAATTATTTTTTAAATAAACTATTAACCCAATTGTAGACAATGAATTCTGTGGGTACTTTTTTCAGATTTCCAGTGCAGTGTCAAACAACTCTGCAGGCCTGATTACCAAAAATCAGAAACAGGAGATGCTTCCTAACATTTGAGTCTTAAACCTGCCTGCCTTAAATCTACTTTATGTATCTGTATGCATTTATTGGCAATGGAATTTATTGGAAAGTCTGGTTTGAGGATAACGTCAGCAGACTCCAATCCAGTTTGATATGCAGGTCGTTCTGATATAAAGTGTGTTTCATTAACACAACTTCATTGTAACATAATTAACAAATTAGGGGCACTGTTTCTAAAGCGCAAACTTTTGAAACATGAGTTGGCTGTAACGTGATTATATCGCCAATGCTTTACACCCTGTTTCTAAAGCGTGATTTTTCTGTAACATGAGGTTGCACAAGAACGCAACCAACACATTATGTTTAAAGCACTGACTGGTCAATGCCAGTTAAAGTGGCAACTGGCACAATGTCATCAATTTGAGACGATCTATTCCTTCGTGGAATCTGGTATCATTGATGTGCATCTCTAATCACCATTGAGCTGAACAGTTTGTTGAAGCCAATTCAGAGAGTGGTTAAGAGTCAATCGTATTTCAGTGTGTCTGGAGTCAGATGTAGGATGACCAAGCAAGAATGGCAGATTTCATTTCCTAAAGGACATTAGTGAATCTGACATAGTTTTACAGCAATCAATGATGGTTTCATGCTCAGTGTTCTGGAGACTAATATTCAATTCCAGATTTGATTGATTCAATTCAGGCCCCACCAGCTGCTGAGGTCGGATTTGAACGTGTTCCCCTGAGGTGTTTTAGCCTGAGCCTCTAGCCCAATGGGATTCACACTACACCCCAACATGTTGGCCATGATCTTCTTCCAGTGAGAGGTTGGTCAGACTAGAGTCTCAGAGGAAACACATTACAATTTTCTGATGCCAATCAGGAGTTGCTTAATAAGCATATCTTCACCAGCATTGTAAACGTTGCTGCTAAGTTAAAATCTCTGGAATGCAGATGATAATTTGACATAACCTGTGTACGAAAGTGAATTGGATCAAAGCACAGCTCAAATTGGACAAAGCCATCAGTTTAGTGTGGACTTTTGCAAAAAAGGCAGCTCTGGTTCAATAACTGCTGAGTGAGAATCCAAAGAGCTAATGAGTTCAGAGTTGAAAGGTGCATTGCCAATTATAGAGGTAGGTCAGATAGGAAAGGAAAGCCCCTTTTGCTTTGGTGAATGTGCACTCAACAAAATGCAAATCATTTGGAGCAAGAAGTCAGGCCACAAAATTAATCACTTTGTAAGAAGTTGAAAGCTCATTTTAAAAATGAGATGCAAAATTGAGGATCAATATAGAAAGGCAGCTGGTTGGAAAAGCAAATCTCTTTAAAAAGGCACAGCTTGAGAAATCATGGGCTCCTTCTGCACAATTGATGAGTGGAATGAGAAATCAGCACATCACATCATTGTCAAGTGAATTCCCAAATCCAGACAGACTGAAGAAATTGTAAACTCAAGAGAAGGTTAACAACATTAGGACATTGATGCTGGACTGAACTGCTCGACCCTGTTCTGTCATATGTATAGAGCAAGGTTTGGTTTGATTCTACATCCGTCAGCGATAATAGAAAACCCAATCAATTTCACATTTCAAGTTTTCACCAAATCATAATAGAACATAGAACATAGAACAATACAGCACAGAACAGGCCCTTCGGCCCACGATGTTGTGCCGAACATTTGTCCTAGCTTAAGCACCTATCCATGTACCTATCCAATTGCCGCTTAAAGGTCACCAATGATTCTGACTCTGCCACTCCTACAGGCAGCACATTCCATGCCCCCACCACTCTCTGGGTAAAGAACCTACCCCTGACATCCCCCCTATACCTTCCACCCTTCACCTTAAGTTTATGTCCCCTTGTAACACTCTGTTGTACCCGGGGAAAAAGTCTCTGACTGTCTACTCTATCTATTCCCCTGATCATCTTATAAACCTCTATCAAGTCACCCCTCATCCTTTGCCGTTCCAATAAGAAAAGGCCTAGCACTCTCAACCTATCCTCGTACGACCTATTCTCCATTCCAGGCAACATCCTGGTAAATCTCCTCTGCACCCTCTCCAAAGCTTCCACATTTTTCCTAAAATGAGGCGACCAGAACTGCACACAGTACTCCAAATGTGACCTTACCAAGGTCCTATACAGCTGCAACATCACCTCATGACTCTTGAATTCAATCCCTCTGCTAATGAACGCTAATACACCATAGGCCTTCTTACAAACTCTATCCACCTGAGTGGCAACTTTCAAAGATCTATGAACATAGACCCCAAGATCCCTCTGCTCCTCCACCTTACTAAGATCCCTACCGTTAACCCTGAATTCCACATCCTTATTTGTCCTTCCAAAGTGGACAACCTCACACTTGACAGGGTTGAACTCCATCTGCCACTCCTCAGCCCAGGTCTGCATCATATCTAAGTCTCTTCGCAGCTGACAACAGCCCTCCTCACTATCCACAACTCCACCAATCTTTGTATCTTCTGCAAATTTACTGACCCACCCTTCGACCCCCTCTTCCAAGTCATTAACAAAAATTACAAACAGCAGAGGACCCAGAACTGATCCCTGCAGAACACCACTTGTAACTGGTCTCCAGGCTGAATATTTACCATCTATCACCACCCTCTGGCTTCGACCGGTTAGCCAGTTCTCTATCCAGCTGGCCAAACTTCCCACTATCCCATGCCTCCTGACTTTCCGCATAAGCCTACCATGCCTTATCAAAAGCCTTACTAAAATCCATGTACACCACATCCACTGCTCCACCCTTATCCACATGCTTGGTCACCTCCTCAAATAACTCAATAAGACTTGTAAGGCAAGACCTACCCCTCACAAATCTGTGCTGGCTGTCCCTAATCAAGCAGTGTCTTTCCAGATACTCATAAATCCTATCCCTCAGTACCCTTTCCATTACTTTGCCTACCACCGAAGTAAGACTAACTGGCCTGTGATTCCCGGGGTTATCCCTATTCCCTTTTTTGAACAGGGGCATAACATTCACCACTCTCCAGTCCCCTGGCACCACCCCCATTGACAGTGAAGATGAAAAGATCATTGCCAACGGTTCTGCAATTTCCTCTCTTGCTTCCCACAGGTACATACATATCAAGGACATGTTGTATCTGTTCCTTGAAAAAGTTCCACATTTCAACAACATCCTTCCCTGACAGCCTGTGCTCCCAATTTATGCTCCTCAGATCCTGTCTTGCAGCATCATATTTACCCTTCCCCCAATTGTAAAACCTGCCCTGTTGCACACACCTACCTCTCTCCATAACCAAGGTGAAAGTCACAGAATTGTGGTCACCATCACCAAAATGCTCACCCACTAACAAGCCCATCACCTGTCCCAGTTCGTTACCAAGTACCAAATCCAATATGGCCTCCCCTCTGGTCGGACAATCTACATACTGAGTTAGAAAAGCTTCCTGGACACACTGTACAAACACCGCCCCGTCCAATCTACTTGATCTAAAGAGCTTCCAATCAATATTTGGGAAGTTGAAATTGCCCATGACTACTACCCTGTGGCTTCTGCACCTTTCCAAAATCTGTTTCCCAATCTGTTTCTCCACATCTCTGCTGCTATTGGGGGGCCTATAGTAAACACGCAACAAGGTGACTGCTCCTTTCCTATTTCTGACTTCAGCCCATACTACCTCCAAAGGCAGATCCCCCTCGAACTGCTTTTCTGCAGTCGTTATACCATTTCTAATTAGCAATGCCACCCCCCCTCCTTTTTTACCACCCTCCCTAATCTTACTGAAACATCTGTAACCAGGAACCTCCAACAACCATTCCTGTCCCTCTTCTATCCACGTTTCCGTGATGGCCACAACATCGTAGTCCCAGGTACCGATCCATGCCTTAAGTTCACCCACCTTATTTCTGATACTCCTTGCATTGAAGTATACACACTTGAACCCATCTCTGTGTCCGCAAGTATTCCCTGTCAGTGCTACCTTCTCCACAGCCTCCCTACATTCTTGAACATCCTGAAAAATAGCTAACCTGTGCTGGACTACAAGTCCGGATCCCATCCCCCTGCCAAATTAGTTTAAACCCCCCCTGAAGAGTGGTCGCAAACCTACCCCCCAGGATATTGGTGCCCTTCTGGTTCAGGTGCAACCCATCCTGCTTGTACAGGTCCCACCTTCCCCAGAATGCAGTCCAATTGTCCAAATACCTGAAGCCCTCACTCCTATACCATCCTTGCAGCCATGTGTTCAACTGCACTCTCTCCCTATTCCTTGCCTCACTGTCACGTGGCACCGGCAACAACGCAGAGATGATGACTCTGTCCGTCCTAGCTTTTAGCTTCCAACCTAACTCCCTGAGCTCCTGAATGACCTCCCCACCCCTCTTCCTACCTATGTCATTGGTGCCAATGTGCACCACGACTTCTGGCTGCACACCCTCCCCATTAAGGATTCTGAAGACACGGTCCGAGACATTTCAGACCCTGGCACCTGGGAGGCAACAAACCAACCGAGAGTCTCGCCCATGTCCACAGAACAGCCTGTCCATCCCTCTAACTATAGAGTCTCCTATAACTAGCGCTCTCCTCCCCTCCCCCTTTCCCTTCTGGGCCTCAGAGCCGGACCTCGTGCCAGAGACCTGGTCACTGCAGCTTACCCCTGCTAGGCCTTCCCCCCCAACAGTATCCAAAGCGGTATACTTATTGTTGAGGGGAACGACCACAGGGGATCCCTGCACTGCCTGCTTCCTCCCCTTCCCACCTCTAACTGTTACCAAGCTACCTCTGTTCTCTGGCGTAACTATGTCCCTGTAGCTTCTACCTATCACCCTCTCAGCCTCTCGAATAATCCTCAGTTCATCCAACTCCAGCTCCAGTTCCCTAACGCGGTCTGTGAGGGAGGAGCTGGAGCTGGCTGCAGTTCCTGCAGGTGAAGTCGGCAGGAGCATCGGTGGTCACCCCTACCTCAAACATCCTGCAGGAGGAACATTCCACTGCCTGCGCTGCCATAACTCTACACTTAGTCTCCAAAACAAGAACACTAAGTAGCTTACCTGTTCAGCCAACTGAGTCCTTTTTTTTAGGTTAGAGGAGGAGGGAGGGTGGGTTCCTTCTCCACTCAAACCTCTTACCTTCCCAGAAGCCTCTGTTGACGACTTCTGGGTTCCCGCTCCAAGTTGAAACAAAAACACAGACTGCAAAAAGAAAAACGTTAATTTAAACTGGTCTCCACTTACCTTCCGGCTCCCCTCTCTGTGCACCCGCTGTAGCACTGAGGTCAAAACCTCAGAGGTATGCGCTTTTAGATCAAACTTCTTACCTTCCCAGAAGCCTCTGTGGATGACTTCCGGGTTCCTGCTCCTAGTTGAAACAAAAACACAGACTGCAAAAAGAAAAACGTTAATTTAAACTGGTCTCTGCTTACCTTCTGGCTCCCCTCTCTATGCGTCCGCTGTAGCATGATGGGCATGGATAGGATAAATAAACAAGGTTTTTTCCCCCTGGGGTGGGGGAGTCAAGAGCTAGAGGGATATAGGTTTAGGGTGAGAAAGGATAGATATAAAAGGAACCTAAGGGGCAACTTTTTCACACAGAGAGTGGTGAATGTATGGAATGAGCTGCCAGAGGAAGTAGTGGAGTCTGGTACAACTGTAACATTTAAAAGCTATCTGCATGGGTATATGAATAGGAAGGGTTTGGAGGCATT